>NC_091127.1:177824915-178020678 GCF_040183065.1 Periplaneta americana
AGATTTTATTAACGTTTATAGCAAAATCGTGTTTTTACCGCAAGAAACAACGATTTTTACAATTTGACCATTTTCACAAACAAACCCATATTCCTCTGCATGCGAACGTGAAATTGTTGTTATATATAGGTGAATCCACATGAATTTAACATTTTTTTAAGAAATTAGACAAATCCCACGGAATTTGTAGATTTTATTGATATTTATATAGTTAAAATCTCGCAAAAACGAAATTTTTTGAAGGATTTTTTTTTGTGGGGAAAATCGAAACCAGTGACATAATACACTTCAATCATGTATACTAAACACTCTGTCCAAGAATTAGCACAATCGGTTGGAATATAGAGATTTTATTAATGTTTATAGCAAAATCGTGTTTTTACCGCAAGAAACGACGATTTTTACAATTGGACGATTTACACAAACAAACCCATATTCCTCTGCATGCGAACGTGAAATTGTTGTTATATATAGGTGAATCCACATGAATTTAACATTTTTTTAAGAAATTAGACAAATCCCACGGAATTTGTAGATTTTATTGATATTTATATAGTTAAAATATCGCAAAAACGAAATTTTTTGAAGGATTTTTTTTTGTTGGGAAAATCGAAACCAGTGATATAATACAGTTCAATTATGTATACTAAACACTCTGTGAAATATTAGCACAATCGGTTGCAATAGAGAGATTTTATTAACGTTTAAACAAAATCGTGTTTTTACCGCAAGAAACGACGATTTTTACAATTGGACGATTTACACAAACAAACCCATATTCCTCTGCATGCGAACGTGAAATTGTTGTTATATACAGGTGACTCCACATGAATTTAACATTATTTTAAGAAATTAGACAAATCCCACGGAATTTGTAGATTATATTGATATTTATATAGTTAAAAAACTCGCAAAAACGAAATTTTTTGAAGGATTTTTTTTTGTGGGGAAAATCGAAACCAGTGACATAATACAGTTCAATCATGTATACTAAACACTCTGTCAAAGAATTAGCACAATCGGTTGGAATATAGAGATTTTATTAATGTTTATAGCAAAATCGTGTTTTTACGCAAGAAACGACGATTTTTACAATTGGACGATTTACACAAACAAACCCACATTCCTCTGCATGCGAACGTGAAATTGTTGTTATATATAGGTGAATCCACATGAATTTAACATTTTTTTAAGAAATTAGACAAATCCCACGGAATTTGTAGATTTTATTGATATTTATATAGTTAAAATCTCGCAAAAACGAAATTTTTGGAAGGATTTTTTTTTGTGGGGAAAATCGAAACCAGTGATATAATACAGTTCAATTATGTATACTAAACACTCTGTGAAAGAATTAGCACAATCGGTTGGAATATAGAGATTTTATTAACGTTTATAACAAAATCGTGTTTTTACCGCAAGAAACGACGATTTTTACAATTGGACGATTTACACAAACAAACCCATATTCCTCTGCATGCGAACGTGAAATTGTTGTTATATACAGGTGACTCCACATGAATTTAACATTTTTTTAAGAAATTAGACAAATCCCACGGAATTTGTAGATTTTATTGATATTTATATAGTTAAAAAACTCGCAAAAACGAAATTTTTTGAAGGATTTTTTTTGTGGGGAAAATCGAAACCAGTGACATAATACACTTCAATCATGTATACTAAACACTCTGTGAAAGAATTAGCACAATCGGTTGGAATATAGAGATTTTATTAACGTTTATAACAAAATCGTGTTTTTACCGCAAGAAACGACGATTTTTACAATTGGACGATTTACACAAACAAACCCATATTCCTCTGCATGCGAACGTGAAATTGTTGTTATATACAGGTGACTCCACATGAATTTAACATTTTTTTAAGAAATTAGACAAATCCCACGGAATTTGTAGATTATATTGATATTTATATAGTTAAAAAACTCGCAAAAACGAAATTTTTTGAAGGATTTTTTTTTGTGGGGAAAATCGAAACCAGTGACATAATACAGTTCAATCATGTATTCTAAACACTCTGTCAAAGAATTAGCACAATCGGTTGGAATATAGAGATTTTATTAGCGTTTATAGCAAAATCGTGTTTTTACCGCAAGAAACGACGATTTTTACAATTTGACGATTTTCACGAACAAACCCATATTCCTCTGCATGCGAACGTGAAATTGTTGTTATACATAGGTGACTCCACATGAATTTAACATTTTTTTAAGAAATTAGACAAATCCCCCGGAATTTGTAGATTTTATTGATATTTATATAGTTAAAATCTCGCAAAAACGAAATTTTTTGAAGGATTTTTTTTTGTGGGGAAAATCGAACCAGTGATATAATACAGTTCAATCATGTATACTAAACACTCTGTCCAAGAATTAGCACAATCGGTTGGAATATAGAGATTTTATTAATGTTTATAGCAAAATCGTGTTTTTACGCAAGAAACGACGATTTTTACAATTGGACGATTTACACAAACAAACCCACATTCCTCTGCATGCGAACGTGAAATTGTTGTTATATATAGGTGAATCCACATGAATTTAACATATTTTTAAGAAATTAGACAAATCCCACGGAATTTGTAGATTTTATTGATATTTATATAGTTAAAATCTCGCAAAGACGAAATTTTTTGAAGGATTTTTTTTTGTGGGGAAAATCGAAACCAGTGATATAGTACAGTTCAGTTATGTATACTAAACACTCTGTGAAAGAATTAGCACAATCGGTTGGAATATAGAGATTTTATTAACGTTTATAACAAAATCGTGTTTTTACCGCAAGAAACGACGATTTTTACAATTGGACGATTTACACAAACAAACCCATATTCCTCTGCATGCGAACGTGAAATTGTTGTTATATACAGGTGACTCCACATGAATTTAACATTTTTTTAAGAAATTAGACAAATCCCACGGAATTTGTAGATTTTATTGATATTTATATTGTTAAAAAACTCGCAAAAACGAAATTTTTTGAAGGATTTTTTTTGTGGGGAAAATCGAAACCAGTGACATAATACAGTTCAATCATGTATACTAAACACTCTGTGAAAGAATTAGCACAATCGGTTGGAATATAGAGATTTTATTAACGTTTATAACAAAATCGTGTTTTTACCGCAAGAAACGACTTTTTTTACAATTGGACGATTTACACAAACAAACCCATATTCCTCTGCATGCGAACGTGAAATTGTTGTTATATACAGGTGACTCCACATGAATTTAACATTTTTTTAAGAAATTAGACAAATCCCAAGGAATTTGTATATTTTATAAATATTTATATAGTTAATAATCTCGCAAAAACGAAATTTTTTGAAGGATTTTTTTTTGTGGGGAAAATCGAAACCAGTGTTATAATACAGTTCAATCATGTATACTAAACACTCTGTCAAAGAATTAGCACAATCGGTTGGAATATAGAGATTTTATTAACGTTTATAGCAAAATCGTGTTTTTACCGCAAGAAACGACGATTTTTACAATTGGACGATTTACACAAACAAACCCTGATTCCTCCGCATGCGAACGTGAAATTGTTGTTATATATAGGTGAATCCACATGAATATAACATTTTTTTTAAGAAATTAGACAAATCCCACGGAATTTGTAGATTATATTGATATTTATATAGTTAAAAAACTCGAAAAAACGAAATTTTTTGAAGGATTTTTTTTTGTGGGGAAATTCGAAACGAGTGACATAATACAGTTCAATCATGTATACTAAACACTCTGTGAAAGAATTAGCACAATCGGTTGGAATATAGAGATTTTATTAACGTTTATAGCAAAATCGTGTTTTTACCGCAAGAAACAACGATTTTTACAATTTGACCATTTTCACAAACAAACCCATATTCCTCTGCATGCGAACGTGAAATTGTTGTTATATATAGGTGAATCCACATGAATTTAACATTTTTTTAAGAAATTAGACAAATCCCACGGAATTTGTAGATTTTATTGATATTTATATAGTTAAAATCTCGCAAAAACGAAATTTTTTGAAGGATTTTTTTTTGTGGGGAAAATCGAAACCAGTGACATAATACAGTTCAATCATGTATACTAAACACTCTGTCCAAGAATTAGCACAATCGGTTGGAATATAGAGATTTTATTAATGTTTATAGCAAAATCGTGTTTTTACCGCAAGAAACGACGATTTTTACAATTGGACGATTTACACAAACAAACCCATATTCCTCTGCATGCGAACGTGAAATTGTTGTTATATATAGGAGAATCCACATGAATTTAACATTTTTTTAAGAAATTAGACAAATCCCACGGAATTTGTAGATTTTATTGATATTTATATAGTTAAAATCTCGCAAAAACGAAATTTTTTGAAGGATTTTTTTTTGTGGGGAAAATCGAAACCAGTGATATAATACAGTTCAATTATGTATACTAAACACTCTGTGAAAGAATTAGCACAATCGGTTGGAATATAGAGATTTTATTAACGTTTATAGCAAAATCGTGTTTTTACCGCAAGAAACGACGATTTTTACAATTTGACCATTTTCACAAACAAACCCATATTCCTCTGCATGCGAACGTGAAATTGTTGTTATATATAGGTGAATCCACATGAATTTAACATTTTTTTAAGAAATTAGACAAATCCCACGGAATTTGTAGATTTTATTGATATTTATATAGTTAAAATCTCGCAAAAACGAAATTTTTTGAAGGATTTTTTTTTGTGGGGAAAATCGAAACCAGTGACATAATACAGTTCAATCATGTATACTAAACACTCTGTCCAAGAATTAGCACAATCGGTTGGAATATAGAGATTTTATTAATGTTTATAGCAAAATCGTGTTTTTACCGCAAGAAACGACGATTTTTACAATTGGACGATTTACACAAACAAACCCATATTCCTCTGCATGCGAACGTGAAATTGTTGTTATATATAGGTGAATCCACATGAATTTAACATTTTTTTAAGAAATTAGACAAATCCCACGGAATTTGTAGATTTTATTGATATTTATATAGTTAAAATCTCGCAAAGACGAAATTTTTTGAAGGATTTTTTTTTGTGGGGAAAATCGAAACCAGTGATATAATACAGTTCAATTATGTATACTAAACACTCTGTGAAAGAATTAGCACAATCGGTTGGAATATAGAGATTTTATTAACGTTTATAACAAAATCGTGTTTTTACCGCAAGAAACGACGATTTTTACAATTGGACGATTTACACAAACAAACCCATATTCCTCTGCATGCGAACGTGAAATTGTTGTTATATACAGGTGACTCCACATGAATTTAACATTTTTTTAAGAAATTAGACAAATCCCACGGAATTTGTAGATTTTATTGATATTTATATAGTTAAAAAACTCGCAAAAACGAAATTTTTTGAAGGATTTTTTTTGTGGGGAAAATCGAAACCAGTGACATAATACAGTTCAATCATGTATACTAAACACTCTGTGAAAGAATTAGCACAATCGGTTGGAATATAGAGATTTTATTAACGTTTATAACAAAATCGTGTTTTTACCGCAAGAAACGACTTTTTTTACAATTGGACGATTTACACAAACAAACCCATATTCCTCTGCATGCGAACGTGAAATTGTTGTTATATACAGGTGACTCCACATGAATTTAACATTTTTTTAAGAAATTAGACAAATCCCAAGGAATTTGTATATTTTATAAATATTTATATAGTTAATAATCTCGCAAAAACGAAATTTTTTGAAGGATTTTTTTTTGTGGGGAAAATCGAAACCAGTGTTATAATACAGTTCAATCATGTATACTAAACACTCTGTCAAAGAATTAGCACAATCGGTTGGAATATAGAGATTTTATTAACGTTTATAGCAAAATCGTGTTTTTACCGCAAGAAACGACGATTTTTACAATTGGACGATTTACACAAACAAACCCTGATTCCTCCGCATGCGAACGTGAAATTGTTGTTATATATAGGTGAATCCACATGAATATAACATTTTTTTTAAGAAATTAGACAAATCCCACGGAATTTGTAGATTATATTGATATTTATATAGTTAAAAAACTCGAAAAAACGAAATTTTTTGAAGGATTTTTTTTTGTGGGGAAATTCGAAACGAGTGACATAATACAGTTCAATCATGTATACTAAACACTCTGTGAAAGAATTAGCACAATCGGTTGGAATATAGAGATTTTATTAACGTTTATAGCAAAATCGTGTTTTTACCGCAAGAAACAACGATTTTTACAATTTGACCATTTTCACAAACAAACCCATATTCCTCTGCATGCGAACGTGAAATTGTTGTTATATATAGGTGAATCCACATGAATTTAACATTTTTTTAAGAAATTAGACAAATCCCACGGAATTTGTAGATTTTATTGATATTTATATAGTTAAAATCTCGCAAAAAAGAAATTTTTTGAAGGATTTTTTTTTGTGGGGAAAATCGAAACCAGTGACATAATACAGTTCAATCATGTATACTAAACACTCTGTCCAAGAATTAGCACAATCGGTTGGAATATAGAGATTTTATTAATGTTTATAGCAAAATCGTGTTTTTACCGCAAGAAACGACGATTTTTACAATTGGACGATTTACACAAACAAACCCATATTCCTCTGCATGCGAACGTGAAATTGTTGTTATATACAGGTGACTCCACATGAATTTAACATTTTTTTAAGAAATTAGACAAATCCCACGGAATTTGTAGATTATATTGATATTTATATAGTTAAAAAACTCGCAAAAACGAAATTTTTTGAAGGATTTTTTTTTGTGGGGAAAATCGAAACCAGTGACATAATACAGTTCAATCATGTATACTAAACACTCTGTCAAAGAATTAGCACAATCGGTTGGAATATAGAGATTTTATTAGCGTTTATAGCAAAATCGTGTTTTTACCGCAACAAACGACGATTTTTACAATTTGACGATTTTCACGAACAAACCCATATTCCTCTGCATGCGAACGTGAAATTGTTGTTATATATAGGTGACTCCACATGAATTTAACATTTTTTTAAGAAATTAGACAAATCCCCCGGAATTTGTAGATTTTATAGTTAAAATCTCGCAAAAACGAAATTTTTTGAAGGATTTTTTTTTGTGGGGAAAATCGAACCAGTGATATAATACAGTTCAATCATGTATACTAAACACTCTGTCCAAGAATTAGCACAATCGGTTGGAATATAGAGATTTTATTAATGTTTATAGCAAAATCGTGTTTTTACGCAAGAAACGACGATTTTTACAATTGGACGATTTACACAAACAAACCCACATTCCTCTGCATGCGAACGTGAAATTGTTGTTATATATAGGTGAATCCACATGAATTTAACATTTTTTTAAGAAATTAGACAAATCCCACGGAATTTGTAGATTTTATTGATATTTATATAGTTAAAATCTCGCAAAAACGAAATTTTTGGAAGGATTTTTTTTTGTGGGGAAAATCGAAACCAGTGATATAATACAGTTCAATTATGTATACTAAACACTCTGTGAAAGAATTAGCACAATCGGTTGGAATATAGAGATTTTATTAACGTTTATAACAAAATCGTGTTTTTACCGCAAGAAACGACGATTTTTACAATTGGACGATTTACACAAACAAACCCATATTCCTCTGCATGCGAACGTGAAATTGTTGTTATATACAGGTGACTCCACATGAATTTAACATTTTTTTAAGAAATTAGACAAATCCCACGGAATTTGTAGATTTTATTGATATTTATATAGTTAAAAAACTCGCAAAAACGAAATTTTTTGAAGGATTTTTTTTGTGGGGAAAATCGAAACCAGTGACATAATACACTTCAATCATGTATACTAAACACTCTGTGAAAGAATTAGCACAATCGGTTGGAATATAGAGATTTTATTAACGTTTATAACAAAATCGTGTTTTTACCGCAAGAAACGACGATTTTTACAATTGGACGATTTACACAAACAAACCCATATTCCTCTGCATGCGAACGTGAAATTGTTGTTATATACAGGTGACTCCACATGAATTTAACATTTTTTTAAGAAATTAGACAAATCCCAAGGAATTTGTATATCTTATAAATATTTATATAGTTAATAATCTCGCAAAAACGAAATTTTTTGAAGGATTTTTTTTTGTGGGGAAAATCGAAACCAGTGTTATAATACAGTTCAATCATGTATACTAAACACTCTGTCAAAGAATTAGCACAATCGGTTGGAATATAGAGATTTTATTAACGTTTATAGCAAAATCGTGTTTTTACCGCAAGAAACGACGATTTTTACAATGGGACGATTTACACAAACAAACCCTGATTCCTCCGCATGCGAACGTGAAATTGTTGTTATATATAGGTGAATCCACATGAATATAACATTTTTTTAAGAAATTAGACAAATCCCACGGAATTTGTAGATTATATTGATATTTATATAGTTAAAAAACTCGAAAAAACGAAATTTTTTGAAGGATTTTTTTTGTGGGGAAATTCGAAACGAGTGACATAATACAGTTCAATCATGTATACTAAACACTCTGTGAAAGAATTAGCACAATCGGTTGGAATATAGAGATTTTATTAACGTTTATAGCAAAATCGTGTTTTTACCGCAAGAAACAACGATTTTTACAATTTGACCATTTTCACAAACAAACCCATATTCCTCTGCATGCGAACGTGAAATTGTTGTTATATATAGGTGAATCCACATGAATTTAACATTTTTTTAAGAAATTAGACAAATCCCACGGAATTTGTAGATTTTATTGATATTTATATAGTTAAAATCTCGCAAAAACGAAATTTTTTGAAGGATTTTTTTTTGTGGGGAAAATCGAAACCAGTGACATAATACAGTTCAATCATGTATACTAAACACTCTGTCCAAGAATTAGCACAATCGGTTGGAATATAGAGATTTTATTAATGTTTATAGCAAAATCGTGTTTTTACCGCAAGAAACGACGATTTTTACAATTGGACGATTTACACAAACAAACCCATATTCCTCTGCATGCGAACGTGAAATTGTTGTTATATATAGGTGAATCCACATGAATTTAACATTTTTTTAAGAAATTAGACAAATCCCACGGAATTTGTAGATTTTATTGATATTTATATAGTTAAAATATCGCAAAAACGAAATTTTTTGAAGGATTTTTTTTTGTTGGGAAAATCGAAACCAGTGATATAATACAGTTCAATTATGTATACTAAACACTCTGTGAAATATTAGCACAATCGGTTGCAATAGAGAGATTTTATTAACGTTTAAACAAAATCGTGTTTTTACCGCAAGAAACGACGATTTTTACAATTGGACGATTTACACAAACAAACCCATATTCCTCTGCATGCGAACGTGAAATTGTTGTTATATACAGGTGACTCCACATGAATTTAACATTTTTTTAAGAAATTAGACAAATCCCACGGAATTTGTAGATTATATTGATATTTATATAGTTAAAAAACTCGCAAAAACGAAATTTTTTGAAGGATTTTTTTTTGTGGGGAAAATCGAAACCAGTGACATAATACAGTTCAATCATGTATACTAAACACTCTGTCAAAGAATTAGCACAATCGGTTGGAATATAGAGATTTTATTAGCGTTTATAGCAAAATCGTGTTTTTACCGCAACAAACGACGATTTTTACAATTTGACGATTTTCACGAACAAACCCATATTCCTCTGCATGCGAACGTGAAATTGTTGTTATATATAGGTGACTCCACATGAATTTAACATTTTTTTAAGAAATTAGACAAATCCCCCGGAATTTGTAGATTTTATTGATATTTATATAGTTAAAATCTCGCAAAAACGAAATTTTTTGAAGGATTTTTTTTTGTGGGGAAAATCGAACCAGTGATATAATACAGTTCAATCATGTATACTAAACACTCTGTCCAAGAATTAGCACAATCGGTTGGAATATAGAGATTTTATTAATGTTTATAACAAAATCGTGTTTTTACGCAAGAAACGACGATTTTTACAATTGGACGATTTACACAAACAAACCCACATTCCTCTGCATGCGAACGTGAAATTGTTGTTATATATAGGTGAATCCACATGAATTTAACATTTTTTTAAGAAATTAGACAAATCCCACGGAATTTGTAGATTTTATTGATATTTATATAGTTAAAATCTCGCAAAAACGAAATTTTTGGAAGGATTTTTTTTTGTGGGGAAAATCGAAACCAGTGATATAATACAGTTCAATTATGTATACTAAACACTCTGTGAAAGAATTAGCACAATCGGTTGGAATATAGAGATTTTATTAACGTTTATAACAAAATCGTGTTTTTACCGCAAGAAACGACGATTTTTACAATTGGACGATTTACACAAACAAACCCATATTCCTCTGCATGCGAACGTGAAATTGTTGTTATATACAGGTGACTCCACATGAATTTAACATTTTTTTAAGAAATTAGACAAATCCCACGGAATTTGTAGATTTTATTGATATTTATATAGTTAAAAAACTCGCAAAAACGAAATTTTTTGAAGGATTTTTTTTGTGGGGAAAATCGAAACCAGTGACATAATACACTTCAATCATGTATACTAAACACTCTGTGAAAGAATTAGCACAATCGGTTGGAATATAGAGATTTTATTAACGTTTATAACAAAATCGTGTTTTTACCGCAAGAAACGACGATTTTTACAATTGGACGATTTACACAAACAAACCCATATTCCTCTGCATGCGAACGTGAAATTGTTGTTATATACAGGTGACTCCACATGAATTTAACATTTTTTTAAGAAATTAGACAAATCCCAAGGAATTTGTATATCTTATAAATATTTATATAGTTAATAATCTCGCAAAAACGAAATTTTTTGAAGGATTTTTTTTTGTGGGGAAAATCGAAACCAGTGTTATAATACAGTTCAATCATGTATACTAAACACTCTGTCAAAGAATTAGCACAATCGGTTGGAATATAGAGATTTTATTAACGTTTATAGCAAAATCGTGTTTTTACCGCAAGAAACGACGATTTTTACAATGGGACGATTTACACAAACAAACCCTGATTCCTCCGCATGCGAACGTGAAATTGTTGTTATATATAGGTGAATCCACATGAATATAACATTTTTTTAAGAAATTAGACAAATCCCACGGAATTTGTAGATTATATTGATATTTATATAGTTAAAAAACTCGAAAAAACGAAATTTTTTGAAGGATTTTTTTTTGTGGGGAAATTCGAAACGAGTGACATAATACAGTTCAATCATGTATACTAAACACTCTGTGAAAGAATTAGCACAATCGGTTGGAATATAGAGATTTTATTAACGTTTATAGCAAAATCGTGTTTTTACCGCAAGAAACAACGATTTTTACAATTTGACCATTTTCACAAACAAACCCATATTCCTCTGCATGCGAACGTGAAATTGTTGTTATATATAGGTGAATCCACATGAATTTAACATTTTTTTAAGAAATTAGACAAATCCCACGGAATTTGTAGATTTTATTGATATTTATATAGTTAAAATCTCGCAAAAACGAAATTTTTTGAAGGATTTTTTTTTGTGGGGAAAATCGAAACCAGTGACATAATACAGTTCAATCATGTATACTAAACACTCTGTCCAAGAATTAGCACAATCGGTTGGAATATAGAGATTTTATTAATGTTTATAGCAAAATCGTGTTTTTACCGCAAGAAACGACGATTTTTACAATTGGACGATTTACACAAACAAACCCATATTCCTCTGCATGCGAACGTGAAATTGTTGTTATATATAGGTGAATCCACATGAATTTAACATTTTTTTAAGAAATTAGACAAATCCCACGGAATTTGTAGATTTTATTGATATTTATATAGTTAAAATCTCGCAAAAACGAAATTTTTTGAAGGATTTTTTTTTGTGGGGAAAATCGAAACCAGTGATATAATACAGTTCAATTATGTATACTAAACACTCTGTGAAAGAATTAGCACAATCGGTTGGAATATAGAGATTTTATTAACGTTTATAGCAAAATCGTGTTTTTACCGCAAGAAACAACGATTTTTTCAATTTGACCATTTTCACAAACAAACCCATATTCCTCTGCATGCGAACGTGAAATTGTTGTTATATATAGGTGAATCCACATGAATTTAACATTTTTTTAAGAAATTAGACAAATCCCACGGAATTTGTAGATTTTATTGATATTTATATAGTTAAAATCTCGCAAAAACGAAATTTTTTGAAGGATTTTTTTTTGTGGGGAAAATCGAAACCAGTGACATAATACAGTTCAATCATGTATACTAAACACTCTGTCCAAGAATTAGCACAATCGGTTGGAATATAGAGATTTTATTAATGTTTATAACAAAATCGTGTTTTTACCGCAAGAAACGACGATTTTTACAATTGGACGATTTACACAAACAAACCCATATTCCTCTGCATGCGAACGTGAAATTGTTGTTATATATAGGTGAATCCACATGAATTTAACATTTTTTTAAGAAATTAGACAAATCCCACGGAATTTGTAGATTTTATTGATATTTATATAGTTAAAATCTCGCAAAAACGAAATTTTTTGAAGGATTTTTTTTTGTGGGGAAAATCGAAACCAGTGATATAATACAGTTCAATTATGTATACTAAACACTCTGTGAAAGAATTAGCACAATCGGTTGGAATATAGAGATTTTATTAACGTTTATAACAAAATCGTGTTTTTACCGCAAGAAACGACGATTTTTACAATTGGACGATTTACACAAACAAACCCATATTCCTCTGCATGCGAACGTGAAATTGTTGTTATATACAGGTGACTCCACATGAATTTAACATTTTTTTAAGAAATTAGACAAATCCCACGGAATTTGTAGATTTTATTGATATTTATATAGTTAAAAAACTCGCAAAAACGAAATTTATGAAGGATTTTTTTTTGTGGGAAAAATCGAAACCAGTGATATAATACAGTTCAATCATGTATACTAAACACTCTGTCCAAGAATTAGCACAATCGGTTGGAATATAGAGATTTTATTAACGATTATAACAAAATCGTGTTTTTACCGCAAGAAACGACTTTTTTTACAATTGGACGATTTACACAAACAAACCCATATTCCTCTGCATGCGAACGTGAAATTGTTGTTATATACAGGTGACTCCACATGAATTTAACATTTTTTTAAGAAATTAGACAAATCCGAAGGAATTTGTATATTTTATAAATATTTATATAGTTAATAATCTCGCAAAAACGAAATTTTTTGAAGGATTTTTTTTTGTGGGGAAAATCGAAACCAGTGTTATAATACAGTTCAATCATGTATACTAAACACTCTGTCAAAGAATTAGCACAATCGGTTGGAATATAGAGATTTTATTAACGTTTATAGCAAAATCGTGTTTTTACCGCAAGAATCAACGATTTTTACAATTTGACCATTTTCACAAACAAACCCATATTCCTCTGCATGCGAACGTGAAATTGTTGTTATATATAGGTGAATCCACATGAATTTAACATTTTTTTAAGAAATTAGACAAATCCCACGGAATTTGTAGATTTTATTTATATTTATATAGTTAAAATCTCGCAAAAACGAAATTTTTTGAAGGATTTTTTTTTGTGGGGAAAATCGAAACCAGTGACATAATACAGTTCAACCATGTATACTAAACACTCTGTCCAAGAATTAGCACAATCGGTTGGAATATAGAGATTTTATTAATGTTTATAGCAAAATCGTGTTTTTACCGCAAGAAACGACGATTTTTACAATTGGACGATTTACACAAACAAACCCATATTCCTCTGCATGCGAACGTGAAATTGTTGTTATATATAGGTGAATCCACATGAATTTAACATTTTTTTAAGAAATTAGACAAATCCCACGGAATTTGTAGATTTTATTGATATTTATATAGTTAAAATCTCGCAAAAACGGAATTTTTTGAAGGATTTTTTTTTGTGGGGAAAATCGAAACCAGTGATATAATACAGTTCAATTATGTATACTAAACACTCTGTGAAAGAATTAGCACAATCGGTTGGAATATAGAGATTTTATTAACGTTTATAACAAAATCGTGTTTTTACCGCAAGAAACAACGATTTTTACAATTGGACGATTTACACAAACAAACCCATATTCCTCTGCATGCGAACGTGAAATTGTTGTGATATACAGGTGACTCCACATGAATTTAACATTCTTTTAAGAAATTAGACAAATCCCACGGAATTTGTAGATTTTATTGATATTTATATAGTTAAAATATCGCAAAAACGAAATTTTTTGAAGGATTTTTTTTTTGTGGGGAAAATCAAAACCAGTGATATAATACAGTTCAATTATGTATACTAAACACTCTGTGAACGTATTAGCACAATCGGTTGGAATAGAGAGATTTTATTAACGTTTAAACAAAATCGTGTTTTTACCGCAAGAAACGACGATTTTTACAATTGGACGATTTACACAAACAAACCCATATTCCTCTGCATGCGAACGTGAAATTGTTGTTATATACAGGTGACTCCACATGAATTTAACATTTTTTTAAGAAATTAGACAAATCCCACGGAATTTGTAGATTATATTGATATTTATATAGTTAAAAAACTCGCAAAAACGAAATTTTTTGAAGGATTTTTTTTTGTGGGGAAAATCGAACCCAGTGACATAATACAGTTCAATGATGTATACTAAACACTCTGTGAAAGAATTAGCACAATCGGTTGGAATATAGAGATTTTATTAGCGTTTATAGCAAAATCGTGTTTTTACCGCAAGAAACGACGATTTTTACAATTTGACGATTTTCACGAACAAACCCATATTCCTCTGCATGCGAACGTGAAATTGTTGTTATATATAGGTGACTCCACATTAATTTAACATTTTTTTTAAGAAATTAGACAAATCCCCCGGAATTTGTAGATTTTATTGATATTTATATAGTTAAAATCTCGCAAAAACGAAATTTTTTGAAGGATTTTTTTTGTGGGGAAAATCGAAACCAGTGATATAATACAGTTCAATCATGTATACTAAATACTCTGTCCAAGAATTAGCACAATCGGTTGGAATGTAGAGATTTTATTAATGTTTATAGCAAAATCGTGTTTTTACCGCAAGAAACGACTTTTTTTACAATTGGACGATTTACACAAACAAACCCATATTCCTCTGCATGCGAACGTGAAATTGTTGTTATATACAGGTGACTCCACATGAATTTAACATTTTTTTAAGAAATTAGACAAATCCCACGGAATTTGTAGATTATATTGATATTTATATAGTTAAAAAACTCTCAAAAACGAAATTTTTTGAAGGATTTTTTTTTGTGGGGAAAATCGAAACCAGTGACATAATACAGTTCAATCATGTATACTAAACACTCTGTGAAAGAATTAGCACAATCGGTTGGAATATAGAGATTTTATTAGCGTTTATAGCAAAATCGTTTTTTTAACGCAAGAAACGACGATTTTTACAATTTGACGATTTTCACGAACAAACCCATATTCCTCTGCATGCGAACGTGAAATTGTTGTTATATATAGGTGACTCCACATGAATTTAACATTTTTTTAAGAAATTAGACAAATCCCCCGGAATTTGTAGATTTTATTGATATTTATATAGTTAAAATCTCGCAAAAACGAAATTTTTTGAAGGATTTTTTTTTTGTGGGGAAAATCGAAACCAGTGATATAATACAGTTCAATCATGTATACTAAACACTCTGTCCAAGAATTAGCACAATCGGTTGGAATATAGAGATTTTATTAATGTTTATAGCAAAATCGTGTTTTTACGCAAGAAACGACGATTTTTACAATTGGACGATTTACACAAACAAACCCACATTCCTCTGCATGCGAACGTGAAATTGTTGTTATATATAGTTGAATCCACATGAATTTAACATTTTTTTAAGAAATTAGACAAATCCCACGGAATTTGTAGATTTTATTGATATTTATATAGTTAAAATCTCGCAAAAACGAAATTTTTTGAAGGATTTTGTTTTGTGGGGAAAATCGAAACCAGTGATATAATACAGTTCAATTATGTATACTAAACACTCTGTGAAAGAATTAGCACAATCGGTTGGAATATAGAGATTTTATTAACGTTTATAACAAAATCGTGTTTTTACCGCAAGAAACGACGATTTTTACAATTGGACGATTTACACAAACAAACCCATATTCCTCTGCATGGGAACGTGAAATTGTTGTTATATACAGGTGACTCCACATGAATTTAACATTTTTTTAAGAAATTAGACAAATCCCACGGAATTTGTAGATTTTATTGATATTTATATAGTTAAAAAACTCGCAAAAACGAAATTTTTTGAAGGATTTTTTTTGTGGGGAAAATCGAAACCAGTGACATAATACAGTTCAATCATGTATACTAAACACTCTGTCAAAGAATTAGCACAATCGGTTGGAATATAGAGATTTTATTAACGTTTATAACAAAATCGTGTTTTTACCGCAAGAAACGACTTTTTTTTACAATTGGACGATTTACACAAAAAAACCCATATTCCTCTGCATGCGAACGTGAAATTGTTGTTATATACAGGTGACTCCACATGAATTTAACATTTTTTAAGAAATTAGACAAATCCCAAGGAATTTGTATATTTTATAAATATTTATATAGTTAATAATCTCGCAAAAGCGAAATTTTTTGAAGGATTTTTTTTTGTGGGGAAAATCGAAACCAGTGATATAATACAGTTCAATCATGTATACTAAACACTCTGTCCAAGAATTAGCACAATCGGTTGGAATATAGAGATTTTATTAATGTTTATAGCAAAATCGTGTTTTTACGCAAGAAACGACGATTTTTACAATTGGACGATTTACACAAACAAACCCACATTCCTCTGCATGCGAACGTGAAATTGTTGTTATATATAGGTGAATCCACATGAATTTAACATTTTTTTAAGAAATTAGACAAATCCCACGGAATTTGTAGATTTTATTGATATTTATATAGTTAAAATCTCGCAAAAACGAAATTTTTTGAAGGATTTTTTTTTTGTGGGGAAAATCGAAACCAGTGATACAATACAGTTCAATTATGTATACTAAACACTCTGTGAAAGTATTAGCACAATCGGTTGGAATATAGAGATTTTATTAACGTTTAAACAAAATCGTGTTTTTACCGCAAGAAACGACGATTTTTACAATTGGACGATTTACACAAACAAACCCATATTCCTCTGCATGGGAACGTGAAATTGTTGTTATATACAGGTGACTCCACATGAATTTAACATTTTTTTAAGAAATTAGACAAATCCCACGGAATTTGTAGATTTTATTGATATTTATATAGTTAAAAAACTCGCAAAAACGAAATTTTTTGAAGGATTTTTTTTGTGGGGAAAATCGAAACCAGTGACATAATACAGTTCAATCATGTATACTAAACACTCTGTCAAAGAATTAGCACAATCGGTTGGAATATAGAGATTTTATTAACGTTTATAACAAAATCGTGTTTTTACCGCAAGAAACGACTTTTTTTACAATTGGGCGATTTACACAAACAAACCCATATTCCTCTGCATGCGAACGTGAAATTGTTGTTATATACAGGTGACTCCACATGAATTTAACATTTTTTTAAGAAATTAGACAAATCCGAAGGAATTTGTAGATTTTATAAATATTTATATAGTTAATAATCTCGCAAAAACGAAATTTTTTGAAGGATTTTTTTTTGTGGGGAAAATCGAAACCAGTGATATAATACAGTTCAATCATGTATACTAAACACTCTGTCCAAGAATTAGCACAATCGGTTGGAATATAGATATTTTATTAATGTTTATAGCAAAATCGTGTTTTTACGCAAGAAACGACGATTTTTACAATTGGACGATTTACACAAACAAACCCACATTCCTCTGCATGCGAACGTGAAATTGTTGTTATATATAGGTGAATCCACATGAATTTAACATTTTTTTAAGAAATTAGACAAATCCCACGGAATTTGTAGATTTTATTAATATTTATATAGTTAAAATCTCGCAAAAACGAAATTTTTTGAAGGATTTTTTTTTGTGGGGAAAATCGAAACCAGTGATACAATACAGTTCAATTATGTATACTAAACACTCTGTGAAAGTATTAGCACAATCGGTTGGAATATAGAGATTTTATTAACGTTTAAACAAAATCGTGTTTTTACCGCAAGAAACGACGATTTTTACAATTGGACGATTTACACAAACAAACCCATATTCCTCTGCATGCGAACGTGAAATTGTTGTTATATACAGGTGACTCCACATGAATTTAACATTTTTTAAGAAATTAGACAAATCCCACGGAATTTGTAGATTATATTGATATTTATATAGTTAAAAAACTCTCAAAAACGAAATTTTTTGAAGGATTTTTTTTTGTGGGCAAAATCGAAACCAGTGACATAATACAGTTCAATCATGTATACTAAACACTCTGTGAAAGAATTAGCACAATCGGTTGAAATATAGAGATTTTATTAGCGTTTTTAGCAAAATCGTGTTTTTACCGCAAGAAACGACGATTTTTACAATTTGACGATTTTCACGAACAAACCCATATTCCTCTGCATGCGAACGTGAAATTGTTGTTATATATAGGTGACTCCACATGAATTTAACATTTTTTAAAGAAATTAGACAAATCCCACGGAATTTGTAGATTTTATTGATATTTATATAGTTAAAATCTCGCAAAAACGAAATTTTTTGAAGGATTTTTTTTTGTGGGGAAAATCGAAACCAGTGATATAATACAGTTCAATTATGTATACTAAACACTCTGTGAAAGAATTAGCACAATCGGTTGGAATATAGAGATTTTATTAACGTTTATAACAAAATCGCGTTTTTACCGCAAGAAACGACGATTTTTACAATTGGACGATTTACACAAACAAACCCATATTCCTCTGCATGGGAACGTGAAATTGTTGTTATATACAGGTGACTCCACATGAATTTAACATTTTTTTAAGAAATTAGACAAATCCCACGGAATTTGTAGATTTTATTGATATTTATATAGTTAAAAAACTCGCAAAAACGAAATTTTTTGAAGGATTTTTTTTGTGGGGAAAATCGAAACCAGTGACATAATACAGTTCAATCATGTATACTAAACACTCTGTCAAAGAATTAGCACAATCGGTTGGAATATAGAGATTTTATTAACGTTTATAACAAAATCGTGTTTTTACCGCAAGAAACGACTTTTTTTACAATTGGACGATTTACACAAACAAACCCATATTCCTCTGCATGCGAACGTGAAATTGTTGTTATATACAGGTGACTCCACATGAATTTAACATTTTTTTAAGAAATTAGACAAATCCCAAGGAATTTGTATATTTTATAAATATTTATATAGTTAATAATCTCGCAAAAACGAAATTTTTTGAAGGATTTTTTTTTGTGGGGAAAATCGAAACCAGTGTTATAATACAGTTCAATCATGTATACTAAACACTCTGTCAAAGAATTAGCACAATCGGTTGGAATATAGAGATTTTATTAACGTTTATAGCAAAATCGTGTTTTTACCGCAAGAAACGACGATTTTTACAATTGGACGATTTACACAAACAAACCCCTGATTCCTCCGCATGCGAACGTGAAATTGTTGTTATATATAGGTGAATCCACATGAATATAACATTTTTTTAAGAAATTAGACAAATCCCACGGAATTTGTAGATTATATTGATATTTATATAGTTAAAAAAACTCGAAAAAACGAAATTTTTTGAAGGATTTTTTTTTGTGGGGAAATTCGAAACCAGTGACATAATACAGTTCAATCATGTATACTAAACACTCTGTGAAAGAATTAGCACAATCGGTTGGAATATAGAGATTTTATTAACGTTTATAGCAAAATCGTGTTTTTACCGCAAGAAACAACGATTTTTACAATTTGACCATTTTCACAAACAAACCCATATTCCTCTGCATGCGAACGTGAAATTGTTGTTATATATAGGTGAATCCACATGAATTTAACATTTTTTTAAGAAATTAGACAAATCCCACGGAATTTGTAGATTTTATTGATATTTATACAGTTAAAATCTCGCAAAAACGAAATTTTTTGAAGGATTTTTTTTTGTGGGTAAAATCGAAACCAGTGATACAATACAGTTCAATTATGTATACTAAACACTCTGTGAAAGTATTAGCACAATCGGTTGGAATATAGAGATTTTATTAACGTTTAAACAAAATCGTGTTTTTACCGCAAGAAACGACGATTTTTACAATTGGACGATTTACACAAACAAACCCATATTCCTCTGCATGCGAACGTGAAATTGTTGTTATATACAGGTGACTCCACATGAATTTAACATTTTTTTAAGAAATTAGACAAATCCCACGGAATTTGTAGATTATATTGATATTTATATAGTTAAAAAACTCTCAAAAACGAAATATTTTGAAGGATTTTTTTTGTGGGGAAAATCGAAACCAGTGACATAATACAGTTCAATCATGTATACTAAACACTCTGTGAAAGAATTAGCACAATCGGTTGAAATATAGAGATTTTATTAGCGTTTATAGCAAAATCGTGTTTTTACCGCAAGAATCGACGATTTTTACAATTTGACGATTTTCACGAACAAACCCATATTCCTCTGCATGCGAACGTGAAATTGTTGTTATATATAGGTGACTCCACATGAATTTAACATTTTTTTAAGAAATTAGACAAATCCCCCGGAATTTGTAGATTTTATTGATATTTATATAGTTAAAATCTCGCAAAAACGAAATTTTTTGAAGGATTTTTTTTTGTGGGGAAAATCGAAACCAGTGATATAATACAGTTCAATCATGTATACTAAACACTCTGTCCAAGAATTAGCACAATCGGTTGGAATATAGAGATTTTATTAATGTTTATAGCAAAATCGTGTTTTTACGCAAGAAACGACGATTTTTACAATTGGACGATTTACACAAACAAACCCACATTCCTCTGCATGCGAACGTGAAATTGTTGTTATATATAGTTGAATCCACATGAATTTAACATTTTTTAAAGAAATTAGACAAATCCCACGGAATTTGTAGATTTTATTGATATTTATATAGTTAAAATCTCGCAAAAACGAAATTTTTTGAAGGATTTTTTTTGTGGGGAAAATCGAAACCAGTGATATAATACAGTTCAATTATGTATACTAAACACTCTGTGAAAGAATTAGCACAATCGGTTGGAATATAGAGATTTTATTAACGTTTATAACAAAATCGCGTTTTTACCGCAAGAAACGACGATTTTTACAATTGGACGATTTACACAAACAAACCCATATTCCTCTGCATGGGAACGTGAAATTGTTGTTATATACAGGTGACTCCACATGAATTTAACATTTTTTTAAGAAATTAGACAAATCCCACGGAATTTGTAGATTTTATTGATATTTATATAGTTAAAAAACTCGCAAAAACGAAATTTTTTGAAGGATTTTTTTTGTGGGGAAAATCGAAACCAGTGACATAATACAGTTCAATCATGTATACTAAACACTCTGTCAAAGAATTAGCACAATCGGTTGGAATATAGAGATTTTATTAACGTTTATAACAAAATCGTGTTTTTACCGCAAGAAACGACTTTTTTTACAATTGGACGATTTACACAAACAAACCCATATTCCTCTGCATGCGAACGTGAAATTGTTGTTATATACAGGTGACTCCACATGAATTTAACATTTTTTTAAGAAATTAGACAAATCCCAAGGAATTTGTATATTTTATAAATATTTATATAGTTAATAATATCGCAAAAACGAAATTTTTTGAAGGATTTTTTTTTTGTGGGGAAAATCGAAACCAGTGTCGAAAACCAGTGTTATAATTCAGTTCAATCATGTATACTAAACACTCTGTCAAAGAATTAGCACAATCGGTTGGAATATAGAGATTTTATTAACGTTTATAGCAAAATCGTGTTTTTTACCGCAAGAAACGACGATTTTTACAATTGGACGATTTACACAAACAAACCCTGATTCCTCCGCATTCGAACGTGAAATTGTTGTTATATATAGGTGAATCCACATGAATATAACATTTTTTTAAGAAATTAGACAAATCCCACGGAATTTGTAGATTATATTGATATTATATAGTTAAAAAAAACTCGAAAAAACGAAATTTTTGAAGGATTTTTTTTTGTGGGGAAATTCGAAACCAGTGACATAATACAGTTCAATCATGTATACTAAACACTCTGTGAAAGAATTAGCACAATCGGTTGGAATATAGAGATTTTATTAACGTTTATAGCAAAATCGTGTTTTTACCGCAAGAAACAACGATTTTTACAATTTGACCATTTTCACAAACAAACCCATATTCCTCTGCATGCGAACGTGAAATTGTTGTTATATATAGGTGAATCCACATGAATTTAACATTTTTTTAAGGAAATTAGACAAATCCCACGGAATTTGTAGATTTTATTGATATTTATATAGTTAAAATCTCGCAAAAACGAATTTTTTGAAGGATTTTTTTTTGTGGGGAAAATCGAAACCAGTGATACAATACAGTTCAATTATGTATACTAAACACTCTGTGAAAGTATTAGCACAATCGGTTGGAATAGAGAGATTTTATTAACGTTTAAACAAAATCGTGTTTTTACCGCAAGAACGACGATTTTTACAATTGGACGATTTACACAAACAAACCCATATTCCTCTGCATGCGAACGTGAAATTGTTGTTATATACAGGTGACTCCACATGAATTTAACATTTTTTTAAGAAATTAGACAAATCCCACGGAATTTGTAGATTATATTGATATTTATATAGTTAAAAAACTCTCAAAAACGAAATATTTTGAAGGATTTTTTTTTTGTGGGGAAAATCGAAACCAGTGACATAATACAGTTCAATCATGTATACTAAACACTCTGTGAAAGAATTAGCACATCGGTTGAAATATAGAGATTTTATTAGCGTTTATAGCAAAATCGTGTTTTTACCGCAAGAATCGACGATTTTTACAATTTGACGATTTTCACGAACAAACCCATATTCCTCTGCATGCGAACGTGAAATTGTTGTTATATATAGGTGACTCCACATGAATTTAACATTTTTTTAAGAAATTAGACAAATCCCCCGGAATTTGTAGATTTTATTGATATTTATATAGTTAAAATCTCGCAAAAACGAAATTTTTGAAGGATTTTTTTTTGTGGGGAAAATCGAAACCAGTGATATAATACAGTTCAATCATGTATACTAAACACTCTGTCAAAGAATTAGCACAATCGGTTGGAATATAGAGATTTTATTAATGTTTATAGCAAAATCGTGTTTTTACGCAAGAAACGACGATTTTTACAATTGGACGATTTACACAAACAAACCCACATTCCTCTGCATGCGAACGTGAAATTGTTGTTATATATAGTTGAATCCACATGAATTTAACATTTTTTAAAGAAATTAGACAAATCCCACGGAATTTGTAGATTTTATTGATATTTATATAGTTAAAATCTCGCAAAAACGAAATTTTTTGAAGGATTTTTTTTGTGGGGAAAATCGAAACCAGTGATATAATACAGTTTCAATTATGTATACTAAACACTCTGTGAAAGAATTAGCACAATCGTTTGGAATATAGAGATTTTATTAACGTTTATAACAAAATCGTGTTTTTACCGCAAGAAACGACGATTTTTACAATTGGACGATTTACACAAACAAACCCATATTCCTCTGCATGGGAACGTGAAATTGTTGTTATATACAGGTGACTCCACATGAATTTAACATTTGTTTAAGAAATTAGACAAATCCCACGGAATTTGTAGATTTTATGATATTATATAGTTAAAAAACTCGCAAAAACGAAATTTTTTGAAGGATTTTTTTGTGGGGAAAATCGAAACCAGTGACATAATACAGTTCAATCATGTATACTAAACACTCTGTCAAAGATTAGCACAATCGGTTGGAATATAGAGATTTTATTAACGTTTATAACAAAATCGTGTTTTACCGCAAGAAACGACTTTTTTACATTGGACGATTTAACACAACAAACCCATATTCCTCTGCATGCGAACGTGAAATTGTTGTTATATACAGGTGACTCCACATGAATTTAACATTTTTTTAAGAAATTAGACAAATCCCAAGGAATTTGTATATTTTATAAATATTTATATAGTTAATAATCTCGCAAAAACGAAATTTTTTGAAGGATTTTTTTTTGTGGGGAAAATCGAAACCAGTGATATAATACAGTTCAATCATGTATACTAAACACTCTGTCCAAGAAGTAGCACAATCGGTTGGAATATAGAGATTTTATTAATGTTTATAGCAAAATCGTGTTTTTACGCAAGAAACGACGATTTTTACAATTGGACGATTTACACAAACAAACCCACATTCCTCTGCATGCGAACGTGAAATTGTTGTTATATATAGGTGAATCCACATGAATTTAACATTTTTTTAAGAAATTAGACAAATCCCACGGAATTTGTAGATTTTATTGATATTTATATAGTTAAAATCTCGCAAAAACGAAATTTTTTGAAGGATTTTTTTTTGTGGGGAAAATCGAAACCAGTGATACAATACAGTTCAATTATGTATACTAAACACTCTGTGAAAGTATTAGCACAATCGGTTGGAATATAGAGATTTTATTAACGTTTAAACAAAATCGTGTTTTTACCGCAAGAAACGACGATTTTTACAATTGGACGATTTACACAAACAAACCCATATTCCTCTGCATGGGAACGTGAAATTGTTGTTTTATACAGGTGACTCCACATGAATTTAACATTTTTTTAAGAAATTAGACAAATCCCACGGAATTTGTAGATTTTATTGATATTTATATAGTTAAAAAACTCGCAAAAACGAAATTTTTTGAAGGATTTTTTTTGTGGGGAAAATCGAAACCAGTGACATAATACAGTTCAATCATGTATACTAAACACTCTGTCAAAGAATTAGCACAATCGGTTGGAATATAGAGATTTTATTAACGTTTATAACAAAATCGTGTTTTTACCGCAAGAAACGACTTTTTTTACAATTGGACGATTTACACAAACAAACCCATATTCCTCTGCATGCGAACGTGAAATTGTTGTTATATACAGGTGACTCCACATGAATTTAACATTTTTTTAAGAAATTAGACAAATCCCAATGAATTTGTAGATTTTATAAATATTTATATAGTTAATAATCTCGCAAAAACGAAATTTTTTGAAGGATTTTTTTTTGTGGGGAAAATCGAAACCAGTGATATAATACAGTTCAATCATGTATACTAAACACTCTGTCCAAGAATTAGCACAATCGGTTGGAATATAGAGATTTTATTAATGTTTATAGCAAAATCGTGTTTTTACGCAAGAAACGACGATTTTTACAATTGGACGATTTACACAAACAAACCCACATTCCTCTGCATGCGAACGTGAAATTGTTGTTATATATAGGTGAATCCACATGAATTTAACATTTTTTTAAGAAATTAGACAAATCCCACGGAATTTGTAGATTTTATTGATATTTATATAGTTAAAATCTCGCAAAAACGAAATTTTTTGAAGGATTTTTTTTTGTGGGGAAAATCGAAACCAGTGATACAATGCAGTTCAATTATGTATACTAAACACTCTGTGAAAGTATTAGCACAATCGGTTAAAATAGAGAGATTTTATTAACGTTTAAACAAAATCGTGTTTTTACCGCAAGAAACGACGATTTTTACAATTGGACGATTTACACAAACAAACCCATATTCCTCTGCATGCGAACGTGAAATTGTTGTTATATACAGGTGACTCCACATGAATTTAACATTTTTTTAAGAAATTAGACAAATCCCACGGAATTTGTAGATTATATTGATATTTATATAGTTAAAAAACTCTCAAAAACGAAATTTTTTGAAGGATTTTTTTTTGTGGGGAAAATCGAAACCAGTGACATAATACAGTTCAATCATGTATACTAAACACTCTGTGAAAGAATTAGCACAATCGGTTGAAATATAGAGATTTTATTAGCGTTTATAGCAAAATCGTGTTTTTACCGCAAGAAACGACGATTTTTACAATTTGACGATTTTCACGAACAAACCCATATTCCTCTGCATGCGAACGTGAAATTGTTGTTATATATAGGTGACTCCACATGAATTTAACATTTTTTTAAGAAATTAGACAAATCCCCCGGAATTTGTAGATTTTATTTATATTTATATAGTTAAAATCTCGCAAAAACGAAATTTTTTGAAGGATTTTTTTTTGTGGGGAAAATCGAAACCAGTGATATAATACAGTTCAATCATGTATACTAAACACTCTGTCCAAGAATTAGCACAATCGGTTGGAATATAGAGATTTTATTAATGTTTATAGCAAAATCGTGTTTTTACGCAAGAAACGACGATTTTTACAATTGGACGATTTACACAAACAAACCCACATTCCTCTGCATGCGAACGTGAAATTGTTGTTATATATAGGTGAATCCACATGAATTTAACATTTTTTAAAGAAATTAGACAAATCCCACGGAATTTGTAGATTTTATTGATATTTATATAGTTAAAATCTCGCAAAAACGAAATTTTTTGAAGGATTTTTTTTTGTGGGGAAAATCGAAACCAGTGATATAATACAGTTCAATTATGTATACTAAACACTCTGTGAAAGAATTAGCACAATCGGTTGGAATATAGAGATTTTATTAACGTTTATAACAAAATCGTGTTTTTACCGCAAGAAACGACGATTTTTACAATTGGACGATTTACACAAACAAACCCATATTCCTCTGCATGGGAACGTGAAGTTGTTGTTATATACAGGTGACTCCACATGAATTTAACATTTTTTTAAGAAATTAGACAAATCCCACGGAATTTGTAGGTTTTATTGATATTTATATAGTTAAAAAACTCGCAAAAACGAAATTTTTTGAAGGATTTTTTTTGTGGGGAAAATCGAAACCAGTGACATAATACAGTTCAATCATGTATACTAAACACTCTGTCAAAGAATTAGCACAATCGGTTGGAATATAGAGATTTTATTAACGTTTATAACAAAATCGTGTTTTTACCGCAAGAAACGACTTTTTTTACAATTGGACGCTTTACACAAACAAACCCATATTCCTCTGCATGCGAACGTGAAATTGTTGTGATATACAGGTGACTCCACATGAATTTAACATTTTTTTAAGAAATTAGACAAATCCCAAGGAATTTGTATATTTTATAAATATTTATATAGTTAATAATCTCGCAAAAACGAAATTTTTTGAAGGATTTTTTTTTGTGGGGAAAATCGAAACCAGTGATATAATACAGTTCAATCATGTATACTAAACACTCTGTCCAAGAAGTAGCACAATCGGTTGGAATATAGAGATTTTATTAATGTTTATAGCAAAATCGTGTTTTTACGCAAGAAACGACGATTTTTACAATTGGACGATTTACACAAACAAACCCACATTCCTCTGCATGCGAACGTGAAATTGTTGTTATATATAGGTGAATCCACATGAATTTAACATTTTTTTAAGAAATTAGACAAATCCCACGGAATTTGTAGATTTTATTGATATTTATATAGTTAAAATCTCGCAAAAACGAAATTTTTTGAAGGATTTTTTTTTGTGGGGAAAATCGAAACCAGTGATACAATACAGTTCAATTATGTATACTAAACACTCTGTGAAAGTATTAGCACAATCGGTTGGAATAGAGAGATTTTATTAACGTTTAAACAAAATCGTGTTTTTACCGCAAGAAACGACGATTTTTACAATTGGACGATTTACACAAACAAACCCATATTCCTCTGCATGCGAACGTGAAATTGTTGTTATATACAGGTGACTCCACATGAATTTAACATTTTTTTAAGAAATTAGACAAATCCCACGGAATTTGTAGATTATATTGATATTTATATAGTTAAAAAACTCTCAAAAACGAAATATTTTGAAGGATTTTTTTTTGTGGGGAAAATCGAAACCAGTGACATAATACAGTTCAATCATGTATACTAAACACTCTGTGAAAGAATTAGCACAATCGGTTGAAATATAGAGATTTTATTAGCGTTTATAGCAAAATCGTGTTTTTACCGCAAGAATCGACGATTTTTACAATTTGACGATTTTCACGAACAAACCCATATTCCTCTGCATGCGAACGTGAAATTGTTGTTATATATAGGTGACTCCACATGAATTTAACATTTTTTTAAGAAATTAGACAAATCCCCCGGAATTTGTAGATTTTATTGATATTTATATAGTTAAAATCTCGCAAAAACGAAATTTTTTGAAGGATTTTTTTTTGTGGGGAAAATCGAAACCAGTGATATAATACAGTTCAATCATGTATACTAAACACTCTGTCAAAGAATTAGCACAATCGGTTGGAATATAGAGATTTTATTAATGTTTATAGCAAAATCGTGTTTTTACGCAAGAAACGACGATTTTTACAATTGGACGATTTACACAAACAAACCCACATTCCTCTGCATGCGAACGTGAAATTGTTGTTATATATAGTTGAATCCACATGAATTTAACATTTTTTAAAGAAATTAGACAAATCCCACGGAATTTGTAGATTTTATTGATATTTATATAGTTAAAATCTCGCAAAAACGAAATTTTTTGAAGGATTTTTTTTGTGGGGAAAATCGAAACCAGTGATATAATACAGTTCAATTATGTATACTAAACACTCTGTGAAAGAATTAGCACAATCGTTTGGAATATAGAGATTTTATTAACGTTTATAACAAAATCGTGTTTTTACCGCAAGAAACGACGATTTTTACAATTGGACGATTTACACAAACAAACCCATATTCCTCTGCATGGGAACGTGAAATTGTTGTTATATACAGGTGACTCCACATGAATTTAACATTTGTTTAAGAAATTAGACAAATCCCACGGAATTTGTAGATTTTATTGATATTTATATAGTTAAAAAACTCGCAAAAACGAAATTTTTTGAAGGATTTTTTTTGTGGGGAAAATCGAAACCAGTGACATAATACAGTTCAATCATGTATACTAAACACTCTGTCAAAGAATTAGCACAATCGGTTGGAATATAGAGATTTTATTAACGTTTATAACAAAATCGTGTTTTTACCGCAAGAAACGACTTTTTTTACAATTGGACGATTTACACAAACAAACCCATATTCCTCTGCATGCGAACGTGAAATTGTTGTTATATACAGGTGACTCCACATGAATTTAACATTTTTTTAAGAAATTAGACAAATCCCAAGGAATTTGTATATTTTATAAATATTTATATAGTTAATAATCTCGCAAAAACGAAATTTTTTGAAGGATTTTTTTTTGTGGGGAAAATCGAAACCAGTGATATAATACAGTTCAATCATGTATACTAAACACTCTGTCCAAGAAGTAGCACAATCGGTTGGAATATAGAGATTTTATTAATGTTTATAGCAAAATCGTGTTTTTACGCAAGAAACGACGATTTTTACAATTGGACGATTTACACAAACAAACCCACATTCCTCTGCATGCGAACGTGAAATTGTTGTTATATATAGGTGAATCCACATGAATTTAACATTTTTTTAAGAAATTAGACAAATCCCACGGAATTTGTAGATTTTATTGATATTTATATAGTTAAAATCTCGCAAAAACGAAATTTTTTGAAGGATTTTTTTTTGTGGGGAAAATCGAAACCAGTGATACAATACAGTTCAATTATGTATACTAAACACTCTGTGAAAGTATTAGCACAATCGGTTGGAATATAGAGATTTTATTAACGTTTAAACAAAATCGTGTTTTTACCGCAAGAAACGACGATTTTTACAATTGGACGATTTACACAAACAAACCCATATTCCTCTGCATGGGAACGTGAAATTGTTGTTTTATACAGGTGACTCCACATGAATTTAACATTTTTTTAAGAAATTAGACAAATCCCACGGAATTTGTAGATTTTATTGATATTTATATAGTTAAAAAACTCGCAAAAACGAAATTTTTTGAAGGATTTTTTTTGTGGGGAAAATCGAAACCAGTGACATAATACAGTTCAATCATGTATACTAAACACTCTGTCAAAGAATTAGCACAATCGGTTGGAATATAGAGATTTTATTAACGTTTATAACAAAATCGTGTTTTTACCGCAAGAAACGACTTTTTTTACAATTGGACGATTTACACAAACAAACCCATATTCCTCTGCATGCGAACGTGAAATTGTTGTTATATACAGGTGACTCCACATGAATTTAACATTTTTTTAAGAAATTAGACAAATCCCAATGAATTTGTAGATTTTATAAATATTTATATAGTTAATAATCTCGCAAAAACGAAATTTTTTGAAGGATTTTTTTTTGTGGGGAAAATCGAAACCAGTGATATAATACAGTTCAATCATGTATACTAAACACTCTGTCCAAGAATTAGCACAATCGGTTGGAATATAGAGATTTTATTAATGTTTATAGCAAAATCGTGTTTTTACGCAAGAAACGACGATTTTTACAATTGGACGATTTACACAAACAAACCCACATTCCTCTGCATGCGAACGTGAAATTGTTGTTATATATAGGTGAATCCACATGAATTTAACATTTTTTTAAGAAATTAGACAAATCCCACGGAATTTGTAGATTTTATTGATATTTATATAGTTAAAATCTCGCAAAAACGAAATTTTTTGAAGGATTTTTTTTTGTGGGGAAAATCGAAACCAGTGATACAATGCAGTTCAATTATGTATACTAAACACTCTGTGAAAGTATTAGCACAATCGGTTAAAATAGAGAGATTTTATTAACGTTTAAACAAAATCGTGTTTTTACCGCAAGAAACGACGATTTTTACAATTGGACGATTTACACAAACAAACCCATATTCCTCTGCATGCGAACGTGAAATTGTTGTTATATACAGGTGACTCCACATGAATTTAACATTTTTTTAAGAAATTAGACAAATCCCACGGAATTTGTAGATTATATTGATATTTATATAGTTAAAAAACTCTCAAAAACGAAATTTTTTGAAGGATTTTTTTTTGTGGGGAAAATCGAAACCAGTGACATAATACAGTTCAATCATGTATACTAAACACTCTGTGAAAGAATTAGCACAATCGGTTGAAATATAGAGATTTTATTAGCGTTTATAGCAAAATCGTGTTTTTACCGCAAGAAACGACGATTTTTACAATTTGACGATTTTCACGAACAAACCCATATTCCTCTGCATGCGAACGTGAAATTGTTGTTATATATAGGTGACTCCACATGAATTTAACATTTTTTTAAGAAATTAGACAAATCCCCCGGAATTTGTAGATTTTATTTATATTTATATAGTTAAAATCTCGCAAAAACGAAATTTTTTGAAGGATTTTTTTTTGTGGGGAAAATCGAAACCAGTGATATAATACAGTTCAATCATGTATACTAAACACTCTGTCCAAGAATTAGCACAATCGGTTGGAATATAGAGATTTTATTAATGTTTATAGCAAAATCGTGTTTTTACGCAAGAAACGACGATTTTTACAATTGGACGATTTACACAAACAAACCCACATTCCTCTGCATGCGAACGTGAAATTGTTGTTATATATAGGTGAATCCACATGAATTTAACATTTTTTAAAGAAATTAGACAAATCCCACGGAATTTGTAGATTTTATTGATATTTATATAGTTAAAATCTCGCAAAAACGAAATTTTTTGAAGGATTTTTTTTTGTGGGGAAAATCGAAACCAGTGATATAATACAGTTCAATTATGTATACTAAACACTCTGTGAAAGAATTAGCACAATCGGTTGGAATATAGAGATTTTATTAACGTTTATAACAAAATCGTGTTTTTACCGCAAGAAACGACGATTTTTACAATTGGACGATTTACACAAACAAACCCATATTCCTCTGCATGGGAACGTGAAGTTGTTGTTATATACAGGTGACTCCACATGAATTTAACATTTTTTTAAGAAATTAGACAAATCCCACGGAATTTGTAGGTTTTATTGATATTTATATAGTTAAAAAACTCGCAAAAACGAAATTTTTTGAAGGATTTTTTTTGTGGGGAAAATCGAAACCAGTGACATAATACAGTTCAATCATGTATACTAAACACTCTGTCAAAGAATTAGCACAATCGGTTGGAATATAGAGATTTTATTAACGTTTATAACAAAATCGTGTTTTTACCGCAAGAAACGACTTTTTTTACAATTGGACGCTTTACACAAACAAACCCATATTCCTCTGCATGCGAACGTGAAATTGTTGTGATATACAGGTGACTCCACATGAATTTAACATTTTTTTAAGAAATTAGACAAATCCCAAGGAATTTGTATATTTTATAAATATTTATATAGTTAATAATCTCGCAAAAACGAAATTTTTTGAAGGATTTTTTTTTGTGGGGAAAATCGAAACCAGTGATATAATACAGTTCAATCATGTATACTAAACACTCTGTCCAAGAAGTAGCACAATCGGTTGGAATATAGAGATTTTATTAATGTTTATAGCAAAATCGTGTTTTTACGCAAGAAACGACGATTTTTACAATTGGACGATTTACACAAACAAACCCACATTCCTCTGCATGCGAACGTGAAATTGTTGTTATATATAGGTGAATCCACATGAATTTAACATTTTTTTAAGAAATTAGACAAATCCCACGGAATTTGTAGATTTTATTGATATTTATATAGTTAAAATCTCGCAAAAACGAAATTTTTTGAAGGATTTTTTTTTGTGGGGAAAATCGAAACCAGTGATACAATACAGTTCAATTATGTATACTAAACACTCTGTGAAAGTATTAGCACAATCGGTTGGAATATAGAGATTTTATTAACGTTTAAACAAAATCGTGTTTTTACCGCAAGAAACGACGATTTTTACAATTGGACGATTTACACAAACAAACCCATATTCCTCTGCATGGGAACGTGAAATTGTTGTTTTATACAGGTGACTCCACATGAATTTAACATTTTTTTAAGAAATTAGACAAATCCCATGGAATTTGTAGATTTTATTGATATTTATATAGTTAAAAAACTCGCAAAAACGAAATTTTTTGAAGGATTTTTTTTGTGGGGAAAATCGAAACCAGTGACATAATACAGTTCAATCATGTATACTAAACACTCTGTCAAAGAATTAGCACAATCGGTTGGAATATAGAGATTTTATTAACGTTTATAACAAAATCGTGTTTTTACCGCAAGAAACGACTTTTTTTACAATTGGACGATTTACACAAACAAACCCATATTCCTCTGCATGCGAACGTGAAATTGTTGTTATATACAGGTGACTCCACATGAATTTAACATTTTTTTAAGAAATTAGACAAATCCCAAGGAATTTGTAGATTTTATAAATATTTATATAGTTAATAATCTCGCAAAAACGAAATTTTTTGAAGGATTTTTTTTTGTGGGGAAAATCGAAACCAGTGATATAATACAGTTCAATCATGTATACTAAACACTCTGTCCAAGAATTAGCACAATCGGTTGGAATATAGAGATTTTATTAATGTTTATAGCAAAATCGTGTTTTTACGCAAGAAACGACGATTTTTACAATTGGACGATTTACACAAACAAACCCACATTCCTCTGCATGCGAACGTGAAATTGTTGTTATATATAGGTGAATCCACATGAATTTAACATTTTTTTAAGAAATTAGACAAATCCCACGGAATTTGTAGATTTTATTTATATTTATATAGTTAAAATCTCGCAAAAACGAAATTTTTTGAAGGATTTTTTTTTGTGGGGAAAATCGAAACCAGTGATACAATATAGTTCAATTATGTATACTAAACACTCTGTGAAAGTATTAGCACAATCGGTTGGAATAGAGAGATTTTATTAACGTTTAAACAAAATCGTGTTTTTACCGCAAGAAACGACGATTTTTACAATTGGACGATTTACACAAACAAACCCATATTCCTCTGCATGCGAACGTGAAATTGTTGTTATATACAGGTGACTCCACATGAATTTAACATTTTTTTAAGAAATTAGACAAATCCCACGGAATTTGTAGATTATATTGATATTTATATAGTTAAAAAACTCTCAAAAACGAAATTTTTTGAAGGATTTTTTTTTGTGGGGAAAATCGAAACCAGTGACATAATACAGTTCAATCATGTATACTAAACACTCTGTGAAAGAATTAGCACAATCGGTTGAAATATAGAGATTTTATTAGCGTTTATAGCAAAATCGTGTTTTTACCGCAAGAAACGACGATTTTTACAATTTGACGATTTTCACGAACAAACCCATATTCCTCTGCATGCGAACGTGAAATTGTTGTTATATATAGGTGACTCCACATGAATTTAACATTTTTTTAAGAAATTAGACAAATCCCCCGGAATTTGTAGATTTTATTGATATTTATATAGTTAAAATCTCGCAAAAACGAAATTTTTTGAAGGATTTTTTTTTGTGGGGAAAATCGAAACCAGTGATATAATACAGTTCAATCATGTATACTAAACACTCTGTCCAAGAATTAGCACAATCGGTTGGAATATAGAGATTTTATTAATGTTTATAGCAAAATCGTGTTTTTACGCAAGAAACGACGATTTTTACAATTGGACGATTTACACAAACAAACCCACATTCCTCTGCATGCGAACGTGAAATTGTTGTTATATATAGGTGAATCCACATGAATTTAACATTTTTTAAAGAAATTAGACAAATCCCACGGAATTTGTAGATTTTATTGATATTTATATAGTTAAAATCTCGCAAAAACGAAATTTTTTGAAGGATTTTTTTTTTGTGGGGAAAATCGAAACCAGTGATATAATACAGTTCAATTATGTATACTAAACACTCTGTGAAAGAATTAGCACAATCGGTTGGAATATAGAGATTTTATTAACGTTTATAACAAAATCGTGTTTTTACCGCAAGAAACGACGATTTTTACAATTGGACGATTTACACAAACAAACCCATATTCCTCTGCATGGGAACGTGAAATTGTTGTTATATACAGGTGACTCCACATGAATTTAACATTTTTTTAAGAAATTAGACAAATCCCACGGAATTTGTAGATTTTATTGATATTTATATAGTTAAAAAACTCGCAAAAACGAAATTTTTTGAAGGATTTTTTTTGTGGGGAAAATCGAAACCAGTGACATAATACAGTTCAATCATGTATACTAAACACTCTGTCAAAGAATTAGTAAAATCGGTTGGAATATAGAGATTTTATTAACGTTTATAACAAAATCGTGTTTTTACCGCAAGAAACGACTTTTTTTACAATTGGACGATTTACACAAACAAACCCATATTCCTCTGCATGCGAACGTGAAATTGTTGTTATATACAGGTGACTCCACATGAATTTAACATTTTTTTAAGAAATTAGACAAATCCCAAGGAATTTGTATATTTTATAAATATTTATATAGTTAATAATCTCGCAAAAACGAAATTTTTTGAAGGATTTTTTTTTGTGGGGAAAATCGAAACCAGTGTAATAATTCAGTTCAATCATGTATACTAAACACTCTGTCAAAGAATTAGCACAATCGGTTGGAATATAGAGATTTTATTAACGTTTATAGCAAAATCGTGTTTTTACCGCAAGAAACGACGATTTTTACAATTGGACGATTTACACAAACAAACCCTGATTCCTCCGCATGCGAACGTGAAATTGTTGTTATATATAGGTGAATCCACATGAATATAACATTTTTTTAAGAAATTAGACAAATCCCACGGAATTTGTAGATTATATTGATATTTATATAGTTAAAAAAAACTCGAAAAAACGAAATTTTTTGAAGGATTTTTTTTTGTGGGGAAATTCGAAACCAGTGACATAATACAGTTCAATCATGTATACTAAACACTCTGTGAAAGAATTAGCACAATCGGTTGGAATATAGAGATTTTATTAACGTTTATAGCAAAATCGTGTTTTTACCGCAAGAAACAACGATTTTTACAATTTGACCATTTTCACAAACAAACCCATATTCCTCTGCATGCGAACGTGAAATTGTTGTTATATATAGGTGAATCCACATGAATTTAACATTTTTTTAAGAAATTAGACAAATCCCACGGAATTTGTAGATTTTATTGATATTTATATAGTTAAAATCTCGCAAAAACGAAATTTTTTGAAGGATTTTTTTTTGTGGGGAAAATCGAAACCAGTGATACAATACAGTTCAATTATGTATACTAAACACTCTGTGAAAGTATTAGCACAATCGGTTGGAATATAGAGATTTTATTAACGTTTAAACAAAATCGTGTTTTTACCGCAAGAAACGACGATTTTTACAATTGGACGATTTACACAAACAAACCCATATTCCTCTGCATGCGAACGTGAAATTGTTGTTATATACAGGTGACTCCACATGAATTTAACATTTTTTTAAGAAATTAGACAAATCCCACGGAATTTGTAGATTATATTGATATTTATATAGTTAAAAAACTCTCAAAAACGAAATATTTTGAAGGATTTTTTTTTGTGGGGAAAATCGAAACCAGTGACATAATACAGTTCAATCATGTATACTAAACACTCTGTGAAAGAATTAGCACAATCGGTTGAAATATAGAGATTTTATTAGCGTTTATAGCAAAATCGTGTTTTTACCGCAAGAATCGACGATTTTTACAATTTGACGATTTTCACGAACAAACCCATATTCCTCTGCATGCGAACGTGAAATTGTTGTTATATATAGGTGACTCCACATGAATTTAACATTTTTTTAAGAAATTAGACAAATCCCCCGGAATTTGTAGATTTTATTGATATTTATATAGTTAAAATCTCGCAAAAACGAAATTTTTTGAAGGATTTTTTTTTTGTGGGGAAAATCGAAACCAGTGATATAATACAGTTCAATCATGTATACTAAACACTCTGTCCAAGAATTAGCACAATCGGTTGGAATATAGAGATTTTATTAATGTTTATAGCAAAATCGTGTTTTTACGCAAGAAACGACGATTTTTACAATTGGACGATTTACACAAACAAACCCACATTCCTCTGCATGCGAACGTGAAATTGTTGTTATATATAGTTGAATCCACATGAATTTAACATTTTTTAAAGAAATTAGACAAATCCCACGGAATTTGTAGATTTTATTGATATTTATATAGTTAAAATCTCGCAAAAACGAAATTTTTTGAAGGATTTTTTTTGTGGGGAAAATCGAAACCAGTGATATAATACAGTTCAATTATGTATACTAAACACTCTGTGAAAGAATTAGCACAATCGTTTGGAATATAGAGATTTTATTAACGTTTATAACAAAATCGTGTTTTTACCGCAAGAAACGACGATTTTTACAATTGGACGATTTACACAAACAAACCCATATTCCTCTGCATGGGAACGTGAAATTGTTGTTATATACAGGTGACTCCACATGAATTTAACATTTGTTTAAGAAATTAGACAAATCCCACGGAATTTGTAGATTTTATTGATATTTATATAGTTAAAAAACTCGCAAAAACGAAATTTTTTGAAGGATTTTTTTTGTGGGGAAAATCGAAACCAGTGACATAATACAGTTCAATCATGTATACTAAACACTCTGTCAAAGAATTAGCACAATCGGTTGGAATATAGAGATTTTATTAACGTTTATAACAAAATCGTGTTTTTACCGCAAGAAACGACTTTTTTTACAATTGGACGATTTACACAAACAAACCCATATTCCTCTGCATGCGAACGTGAAATTGTTGTTATATACAGGTGACTCCACATGAATTTAACATTTTTTTAAGAAATTAGACAAATCCCAAGGAATTTGTATATTTTATAAATATTTATATAGTTAATAATCTCGCAAAAACGAAATTTTTTGAAGGATTTTTTTTTGTGGGGAAAATCGAAACCAGTGATATAATACAGTTCAATCATGTATACTAAACACTCTGTCCAAGAAGTAGCACAATCGGTTGGAATATAGAGATTTTATTAATGTTTATAGCAAAATCGTGTTTTTACGCAAGAAACGACGATTTTTACAATTGGACGATTTACACAAACAAACCCACATTCCTCTGCATGCGAACGTGAAATTGTTGTTATATATAGGTGAATCCACATGAATTTAACATTTTTTTAAGAAATTAGACAAATCCCACGGAATTTGTAGATTTTATTGATATTTATATAGTTAAAATCTCGCAAAAACGAAATTTTTTGAAGGATTTTTTTTTTGTGGGGAAAATCGAAACCAGTGATACAATACAGTTCAATTATGTATACTAAACACTCTGTGAAAGTATTAGCACAATCGGTTGGAATATAGAGATTTTATTAACGTTTAAACAAAATCGTGTTTTTACCGCAAGAAACGACGATTTTTACAATTGGACGATTTACACAAACAAACCCATATTCCTCTGCATGGGAACGTGAAATTGTTGTTTTATACAGGTGACTCCACATGAATTTAACATTTTTTTTAAGAAATTAGACAAATCCCACGGAATTTGTAGATTTTATTGATATTTATATAGTTAAAAAACTCGCAAAAACGAAATTTTTTGAAGGATTTTTTTTGTGGGGAAAATCGAAACCAGTGACATAATACAGTTCAATCATGTATACTAAACACTCTGTCAAAGAATTAGCACAATCGGTTGGAATATAGAGATTTTATTAACGTTTATAACAAAATCGTGTTTTTACCGCAAGAAACGACTTTTTTTACAATTGGACGATTTACACAAACAAACCCATATTCCTCTGCATGCGAACGTGAAATTGTTGTTATATACAGGTGACTCCACATGAATTTAACATTTTTTTAAGAAATTAGACAAATCCCAATGAATTTGTAGATTTTATAAATATTTATATAGTTAATAATCTCGCAAAAACGAAATTTTTTGAAGGATTTTTTTTTGTGGGGAAAATCGAAACCAGTGATATAATACAGTTCAATCATGTATACTAAACACTCTGTCCAAGAATTAGCACAATCGGTTGGAATATAGAGATTTTATTAATGTTTATAGCAAAATCGTGTTTTTACGCAAGAAACGACGATTTTTACAATTGGACGATTTACACAAACAAACCCACATTCCTCTGCATGCGAACGTGAAATTGTTGTTATATATAGGTGAATCCACATGAATTTAACATTTTTTTAAGAAATTAGACAAATCCCACGGAATTTGTAGATTTTATTGATATTTATATAGTTAAAATCTCGCAAAAACGAAATTTTTTGAAGGATTTTTTTTTGTGGGGAAAATCGAAACCAGTGATACAATGCAGTTGAATTATGTATACTAAACACTCTGTGAAAGTATTAGCACAATCGGTTGGAATAGAGAGATTTTATTAACGTTTAAACAAAATCGTGTTTTTACCGCAAGAAACGACGATTTTTACAATTGGACGATTTACACAAACAAACCCATATTCCTCTGCATGCGAACGTGAAATTGTTGTTATATACAGGTGACTCCACATGAATTTAACATTTTTTTAAGAAATTAGACAAATCCCACGGAATTTGTAGATTATATTGATATTTATATAGTTAAAAAACTCTCAAAAACGAAATTTTTTGAAGGATTTTTTTTTGTGGGGAAAATCGAAACCAGTGACATAATACAGTTCAATCATGTATACTAAACACTCTGTGAAAGAATTAGCACAATCGGTTGAAATATAGAGATTTTATTAGCGTTTATAGCAAAATCGTGTTTTTACCGCAAGAAACGACGATTTTTACAATTTGACGATTTTCACGAACAAACCCATATTCCTCTGCATGCGAACGTGAAATTGTTGTTATATATAGGTGACTCCACATGAATTTAACATTTTTTTAAGAAATTAGACAAATCCCCCGGAATTTGTAGATTTTATTTATATTTATATAGTTAAAATCTCGCAAAAACGAAATTTTTTGAAGGATTTTTTTTTGTGGGGAAAATCGAAACCAGTGATATAATACAGTTCAATCATGTATACTAAACACTCTGTCCAAGAATTAGCACAATCGGTTGGAATATAGAGATTTTATTAATGTTTATAGCAAAATCGTGTTTTTACGCAAGAAACGACGATTTTTACAATTGGACGATTTACACAAACAAACCCACATTCCTCTGCATGCGAACGTGAAATTGTTGTTATATATAGGTGAATCCACATGAATTTAACATTTTTTAAAGAAATTAGACAAATCCCACGGAATTTGTAGATTTTATTGATATTTATATAGTTAAAATCTCGCAAAAACGAAATTTTTTGAAGGATTTTTTTTTGTGGGGAAAATCGAAACCAGTGATATAATACAGTTCAATTATGTGTACTAAACACTCTGTGAAAGAATTAGCACAATCGGTTGGAATATAGAGATTTTATTAACGTTTATAACAAAATCGTGTTTTTACCGCAAGAAACGACGATTTTTACAATTGGACGATTTACACAAACAAACCCATATTCCTCTGCATGGGAACGTGAAATTGTTGTTATATACAGGTGACTCCACATGAATTTAACATTTTTTTAAGAAATTAGACAAATCCCACGGAATTTGTAGATTTTATTGATATTTATATAGTTAAAAAACTCGCAAAAACGAAATTTTTTGAAGGATTTTTTTTGTGGGGAAAATCGAAACCAGTGACATAATACAGTTCAATCATGTATACTAAACACTCTGTCAAAGAATTAGCACAATCGGTTGGAATATAGAGATTTTATTAACGTTTATAACAAAATCGTGTTTTTACCGCAAGAAACGACTTTTTTTACAATTGGACGCTTTACACAAACAAACCCATATTCCTCTGCATGCGAACGTGAAATTGTTGTGATATACAGGTGACTCCACATGAATTTAACATTTTTTTAAGAAATTAGACAAATCCCAAGGAATTTGTATATTTTATAAATATTTATATAGTTAATAATCTCGCAAAAACGAAATTTTTTGAAGGATTTTTTTTTGTGGGGAAAATCGAAACCAGTGATATAATACAGTTCAATCATGTATACTAAACACTCTGTCCAAGAAGTAGCACAATCGGTTGGAATATAGAGATTTTATTAATGTTTATAGCAAAATCGTGTTTTTACGCAAGAAACGACGATTTTTACAATTGGACGATTTACACAAACAAACCCACATTCCTCTGCATGCGAACGTGAAATTGTTGTTATATATAGGTGAATCCACATGAATTTAACATTTTTTTAAGAAATTAGACAAATCCCACGGAATTTGTAGATTTTATTGATATTTATATAGTTAAAATCTCGCAAAAACGAAATTTTTTGAAGGATTTTTTTTTGTGGGGAAAATCGAAACCAGTGATACAATACAGTTCAATTATGTATACTAAACACTCTGTGAAAGTATTAGCACAATCGGTTGGAATATAGAGATTTTATTAACGTTTAAACAAAATCGTGTTTTTACCGCAAGAAACGACGATTTTTACAATTGGACGATTTACACAAACAAACCCATATTCCTCTGCATGGGAACGTGAAATTGTTGTTTTATACAGGTGACTCCACATGAATTTAACATTTTTTTAAGAAATTAGACAAATCCCACGGAATTTGTAGATTTTATTGATATTTATATAGTTAAAAAACTCGCAAAAACGAAATTTTTTGAAGGATTTTTTTTTTGTGGGGAAAATCGAAACCAGTGACATAATACAGTTCAATCATGTATACTAAACACTCTGTCAAAGAATTAGCACAATCGGTTGGAATATAGAGATTTTATTAACGTTTATAACAAAATCGTGTTTTTACCGCAAGAAACGACTTTTTTTACAATTGGACGATTTACACAAACAAACCCATATTCCTCTGCATGCGAACGTGAAATTGTTGTTATATACAGGTGACTCCACATGAATTTAACATTTTTTTAAGAAATTAGACAAATCCCCCGGAATTTGTAGATTTTATAAATATTTATATAGTTAATAATCTCGCAAAAACGAAATTTTTTGAAGGATTTTTTTTTGTGGGGAAAATCGAAACCAGTGATATAATACAGTTCAATCATGTATACTAAACACTCTGTCCAAGAATTAGCACAATCGGTTGGAATATAGAGATTTTATTAATGTTTATAGCAAAATCGTGTTTTTACGCAAGAAACGACGATTTTTACAATTGGACGATTTACACAAACAAACCCACATTCCTCTGCATGCGAACGTGAAATTGTTGTTATATATAGGTGAATCCACATGAATTTAACATTTTTTAAAGAAATTAGACAAATCCCACGGAATTTGTAGATTTTATTGATATTTATATAGTTAAAATCTCGCAAAAACGAAATTTTTTGAAGGATTTTTTTTTGTGGGGAAAATCGAAACCAGTGATATAATACAGTTCAATTATGTGTACTAAACACTCTGTGAAAGAATTAGCACAATCGGTTGGAATATAGAGATTTTATTAACGTTTATAACAAAATCGTGTTTTTACCGCAAGAAACGACGATTTTTACAATTGGACGATTTACACAAACAAACCCATATTCCTCTGCATGGGAACGTGAAATTGTTGTTATATACAGGTGACTCCACATGAATTTAACATTTTTTTAAGAAATTAGACAAATCCCACGGAATTTGTAGATTTTATTGATATTTATATAGTTAAAAAACTCGCAAAAACGAAATTTTTTGAAGGATTTTTTTTGTGGGGAAAATCGAAACCAGTGACATAATACAGTTCAATCATGTATACTAAACACTCTGTCAAAGAATTAGCACAATCGGTTGGAATATAGAGATTTTATTAACGTTTATAACAAAATCGTGTTTTTACCGCAAGAAACGACTTTTTTTACAATTGGACGCTTTACACAAACAAACCCATATTCCTCTGCATGCGAACGTGAAATTGTTGTGATATACAGGTGACTCCACATGAATTTAACATTTTTTTAAGAAATTAGACAAATCCCAAGGAATTTGTATATTTTATAAATATTTATATAGTTAATAATCTCGCAAAAACGAAATTTTTTGAAGGATTTTTTTTTGTGGGGAAAATCGAAACCAGTGATATAATACAGTTCAATCATGTATACTAAACACTCTGTCCAAGAAGTAGCACAATCGGTTGGAATATAGAGATTTTATTAATGTTTATAGCAAAATCGTGTTTTTACGCAAGAAACGACGATTTTTACAATTGGACGATTTACACAAACAAACCCACATTCCTCTGCATGCGAACGTGAAATTGTTGTTATATATAGGTGAATCCACATGAATTTAACATTTTTTTAAGAAATTAGACAAATCCCACGGAATTTGTAGATTTTATTGATATTTATATAGTTAAAATCTCGCAAAAACGAAATTTTTTGAAGGATTTTTTTTTGTGGGGAAAATCGAAACCAGTGATACAATACAGTTCAATTATGTATACTAAACACTCTGTGAAAGTATTAGCACAATCGGTTGGAATATAGAGATTTTATTAACGTTTAAACAAAATCGTGTTTTTACCGCAAGAAACGACGATTTTTACAATTGGACGATTTACACAAACAAACCCATATTCCTCTGCATGGGAACGTGAAATTGTTGTTTTATACAGGTGACTCCACATGAATTTAACATTTTTTTAAGAAATTAGACAAATCCCACGGAATTTGTAGATTTTATTGATATTTATATAGTTAAAAAACTCGCAAAAACGAAATTTTTTGAAGGATTTTTTTTTTGTGGGGAAAATCGAAACCAGTGACATAATACAGTTCAATCATGTATACTAAACACTCTGTCAAAGAATTAGCACAATCGGTTGGAATATAGAGATTTTATTAACGTTTATAACAAAATCGTGTTTTTACCGCAAGAAACGACTTTTTTTACAATTGGACGATTTACACAAACAAACCCATATTCCTCTGCATGCGAACGTGAAATTGTTGTTATATACAGGTGACTCCACATGAATTTAACATTTTTTTAAGAAATTAGACAAATCCCAATGAATTTGTAGATTTTATAAATATTTATATAGTTAATAAACTCGCAAAAACGAAATTTTTTGAAGGATTTTTTTTTGTGGGGAAAATCGAAACCAGTGATATAATACAGTTCAATCATGTATACTAAACACTCTGTCCAAGAATTAGCACAATCGGTTGGAATATAGAGATTTTATTAATGTTTATAGCAAAATCGTGTTTTTACGCAAGAAACGACGATTTTTACAATTGGACGATTTACACAAACAAACCCACATTCCTCTGCATGCGAACGTGAAATTGTTGTTATATATAGGTGAATCCACATGAATTTAACATTTTTTTAAGAAATTAGACAAATCCCACGGAATTTGTAGATTTTATTGATATTTATATAGTTAAAATCTCGCAAAAACGAAATTTTTTGAAGGATTTTTTTTTGTGGGGAAAATCGAAACCAGTGATACAATGCAGTTCAATTATGTATACTAAACACTCTGTGAAAGTATTAGCACAATCGGTTGGAATAGAGAGATTTTATTAACGTTTAAACAAAATCGTGTTTTTACCGCAAGAAACGACGATTTTTACAATTGGACGATTTACACAAACAAACCCATATTCCTCTGCATGCGAACGTGAAATTGTTGTTATATACAGGTGACTCCACATGAATTTAACATTTTTTTAAGAAATTAGACAAATCCCACGGAATTTGTAGATTATATTGATATTTATATAGTTAAAAAACTCTCAAAAACGAAATTTTTTGAAGGATTTTTTTTTGTGGGGAAAATCGAAACCAGTGACATAATACAGTTCAATCATGTATACTAAACACTCTGTGAAAGAATTAGCACAATCGGTTGAAATATAGAGATTTTATTAGCGTTTATAGCAAAATCGTGTTTTTACCGCAAGAAACGACGATTTTTACAATTTGACGATTTTCACGAACAAACCCATATTCCTCTGCATGCGAACGTGAAATTGTTGTTATATATAGGTGACTCCACATGAATTTAACATTTTTTTAAGAAATTAGACAAATCCCCCGGAATTTGTAGATTTTATTTATATTTATATAGTTAAAATCTCGCAAAAACGAAATTTTTTGAAGGATTTTTTTTTGTGGGGAAAATCGAAACCAGTGATATAATACAGTTCAATCATGTATACTAAACACTCTGTCCAAGAATTAGCACAATCGGTTGGAATATAGAGATTTTATTAATGTTTATAGCAAAATCGTGTTTTTACGCAAGAAACGACGATTTTTACAATTGGACGATTTACACAAACAAACCCACATTCCTCTGCATGCGAACGTGAAATTGTTGTTATATATAGGTCAATCCACATGAATTTAACATTTTTTAAAGAAATTAGACAAATCCCACGGAATTTGTAGATTTTATTGATATTTATATAGTTAAAATCTCGCAAAAACGAAATTTTTTGAAGGATTTTTTTTTGTGGGGAAAATCGAAACCAGTGATATAATACAGTTCAATTATGTATACTAAACACTCTGTGAAAGAATTAGCACAATCGGTTGGAATATAGAGATTTTATTAACGTTTATAACAAAATCGTGTTTTTACCGCAAGAAACGACGATTTTTACAATTGGACGATTTACACAAACAAACCCATATTCCTCTGCATGGGAACGTGAAATTGTTGTTATATACAGGTGACTCCACATGAATTTAACATTTTTTTAAGAAATTAGACAAATCCCACGGAATTTGTAGATTTTATTGATATTTATATAGTTAAAAAACTCGCAAAAACGAAATTTTTTGAAGGATTTTTTTTGTGGGGAAAATCGAAACCAGTGACATAATACAGTTCAATCATGTATACTAAACACTCTGTCAAAGAATTAGCACAATCGGTTGGAATATAGAGATTTTATTAACGTTTATAACAAAATCGTGTTTTTACCGCAAGAAACGACTTTTTTTACAATTGGACGCTTTACACAAACAAACCCATATTCCTCTGCATGCGAACGTGAAATTGTTGTGATATACAGGTGACTCCACATGAATTTAACATTTTTTTAAGAAATTAGACAAATCCCAAGGAATTTGTATATTTTATAAATATTTATATAGTTAATAATCTCGCAAAAACGAAATTTTTTGAAGGATTTTTTTTTGTGGGGAAAATCGAAACCAGTGATATAATACAGTTCAATCATGTATACTAAACACTCTGTCCAAGAAGTAGCACAATCGGTTGGAATATAGAGATTTTATTAATGTTTATAGCAAAATCGTGTTTTTACGCAAGAAACGACGATTTTTACAATTGGACGATTTACACAAACAAACCCACATTCCTCTGCATGCGAACGTGAAATTGTTGTTATATATAGGTGAATCCACATGAATTTAACATTTTTTTAAGAAATTAGACAAATCCCACGGAATTTGTAGATTTTATTGATATTTATATAGTTAAAATCTCGCAAAAACGAAATTTTTTGAAGGATTTTTTTTTGTGGGGAAAATCGAAACCAGTGATACAATACAGTTCAATTATGTATACTAAACACTCTGTGAAAGTATTAGCACAATCGGTTGGAATATAGAGATTTTATTAACGTTTAAACAAAATCGTGTTTTTACCGCAAGAAACGACGATTTTTACAATTGGACGATTTACACAAACAAACCCATATTCCTCTGCATGGGAACGTGAAATTGTTGTTTTATACAGGTGACTCCACATGAATTTAACATTTTTTTAAGAAATTAGACAAATCCCACGGAATTTGTAGATTTTATTGATATTTATATAGTTAAAAAACTCGCAAAAACGAAATTTTTTGAAGGATTTTTTTTGTGGGGAAAATCGAAACCAGTGACATAATACAGTTCAATCATGTATACTAAACACTCTGTCAAAGAATTAGCACAATCGGTTGGAATATAGAGATTTTATTAACGTTTATAACAAAATCGTGTTTTTACCGCAAGAAACGACTTTTTTTACAATTGGACGATTTACACAAACAAACACATATTCCTCTGCATGCGAACGTGAAATTGTTGTTATATACAGGTGACTCCACATGAATTTAACATTTTTTTAAGAAATTAGACAAATCCCAAGGAATTTGTAGATTTTATAAATATTTATATAGTTAATAATCTCGCAAAAACGAAATTTTTTGAAGGATTTTTTTTTGTGGGGAAAATCGAAACCAGTGATATAATACAGTTCAATCATGTATACTAAACACTCTGTCCAAGAATTAGCACAATCGGTTGGAATATAGAGATTTTATTAATGTTTATAGCAAAATCGTGTTTTTACGCAAGAAACGACGATTTTTACAATTGGACGATTTACACAAACAAACCCACATTCCTCTGCATGCGAACGTGAAATTGTTGTTATATATAGGTGAATCCACATGAATTTAACATTTTTTAAAGAAATTAGACAAATCCCACGGAATTTGTAGATTTTATTGATATTTATATAGTTAAAATCTCGCAAAAACGAAATTTTTTGAAGGATTTTTTTTTGTGGGGAAAATCGAAACCAGTGATATAATACAGTTCAATTATGTGTACTAAACACTCTGTGAAAGAATTAGCACAATCGGTTGGAATATAGAGATTTTATTAACGTTTATAACAAAATCGTGTTTTTACCGCAAGAAACGACGATTTTTACAATTGGACGATTTACACAAACAAACCCATATTCCTCTGCATGGGAACGTGAAATTGTTGTTATATACAGGTGACTCCACATGAATTTAACATTTTTTTAAGAAATTAGACAAATCCCACGGAATTTGTAGATTTTATTGATATTTATATAGTTAAAAAACTCGCAAAAACGAAATTTTTTGAAGGATTTTTTTTGTGGGGAAAATCGAAACCAGTGACATAATACAGTTCAATCATGTATACTAAACACTCTGTCAAAGAATTAGCACAATCGGTTGGAATATAGAGATTTTATTAACGTTTATAACAAAATCGTGTTTTTACCGCAAGAAACGACTTTTTTTACAATTGGACGCTTTACACAAACAAACCCATATTCCTCTGCATGCGAACGTGAAATTGTTGTGATATACAGGTGACTCCACATGAATTTAACATTTTTTTAAGAAATTAGACAAATCCCAAGGAATTTGTATATTTTATAAATATTTATATAGTTAATAATCTCGCAAAAACGAAATTTTTTGAAGGATTTTTTTTTGTGGGGAAAATCGAAACCAGTGATATAATACAGTTCAATCATGTATACTAAACACTCTGTCCAAGAAGTAGCACAATCGGTTGGAATATAGAGATTTTATTAATGTTTATAGCAAAATCGTGTTTTTACGCAAGAAACGACGATTTTTACAATTGGACGATTTACACAAACAAACCCACATTCCTCTGCATGCGAACGTGAAATTGTTGTTATATATAGGTGAATCCACATGAATTTAACATTTTTTTAAGAAATTAGACAAATCCCACGGAATTTGTAGATTTTATTGATATTTATATAGTTAAAATCTCGCAAAAACGAAATTTTTTGAAGGATTTTTTTTTGTGGGGAAAATCGAAACCAGTGATACAATACAGTTCAATTATGTATACTAAACACTCTGTGAAAGTATTAGCACAATCGGTTGGAATATAGAGATTTTATTAACGTTTAAACAAAATCGTGTTTTTACCGCAAGAAACGACGATTTTTACAATTGGACGATTTACACAAACAAACCCATATTCCTCTGCATGGGAACGTGAAATTGTTGTTTTATACAGGTGACTCCACATGAATTTAACATTTTTTTAAGAAATTAGACAAATCCCACGGAATTTGTAGATTTTATTGATATTTATATAGTTAAAAAACTCGCAAAAACGAAATTTTTTGAAGGATTTTTTTTTTGTGGGGAAAATCGAAACCAGTGACATAATACAGTTCAATCATGTATACTAAACACTCTGTCAAAGAATTAGCACAATCGGTTGGAATATAGAGATTTTATTAACGTTTATAACAAAATCGTGTTTTTACCGCAAGAAACGACTTTTTTTACAATTGGACGATTTACACAAACAAACCCATATTCCTCTGCATGCGAACGTGAAATTGTTGTTATATACAGGTGACTCCACATGAATTTAACATTTTTTTAAGAAATTAGACAAATCCCAATGAATTTGTAGATTTTATAAATATTTATATAGTTAATAAACTCGCAAAAACGAAATTTTTTGAAGGATTTTTTTTTGTGGGGAAAATCGAAACCAGTGATATAATACAGTTCAATCATGTATACTAAACACTCTGTCCAAGAATTAGCACAATCGGTTGGAATATAGAGATTTTATTAATGTTTATAGCAAAATCGTGTTTTTACGCAAGAAACGACGATTTTTACAATTGGACGATTTACACAAACAAACCCACATTCCTCTGCATGCGAACGTGAAATTGTTGTTATATATAGGTGAATCCACATGAATTTAACATTTTTTTAAGAAATTAGACAAATCCCACGGAATTTGTAGATTTTATTGATATTTATATAGTTAAAATCTCGCAAAAACGAAATTTTTTGAAGGATTTTTTTTTGTGGGGAAAATCGAAACCAGTGATACAATGCAGTTCAATTATGTATACTAAACACTCTGTGAAAGTATTAGCACAATCGGTTGGAATAGAGAGATTTTATTAACGTTTAAACAAAATCGTGTTTTTACCGCAAGAAACGACGATTTTTACAATTGGACGATTTACACAAACAAACCCATATTCCTCTGCATGCGAACGTGAAATTGTTGTTATATACAGGTGACTCCACATGAATTTAACATTTTTTTAAGAAATTAGACAAATCCCACGGAATTTGTAGATTATATTGATATTTATATAGTTAAAAAACTCTCAAAAACGAAATTTTTTGAAGGATTTTTTTTTGTGGGGAAAATCGAAACCAGTGACATAATACAGTTCAATCATGTATACTAAACACTCTGTGAAAGAATTAGCACAATCGGTTGAAATATAGAGATTTTATTAGCGTTTATAGCAAAATCGTGTTTTTACCGCAAGAAACGACGATTTTTACAATTTGACGATTTTCACGAACAAACCCATATTCCTCTGCATGCGAACGTGAAATTGTTGTTATATATAGGTGACTCCACATGAATTTAACATTTTTTTAAGAAATTAGACAAATCCCCCGGAATTTGTAGATTTTATTTATATTTATATAGTTAAAATCTCGCAAAAACGAAATTTTTTGAAGGATTTTTTTTTGTGGGGAAAATCGAAACCAGTGATATAATACAGTTCAATCATGTATACTAAACACTCTGTCCAAGAATTAGCACAATCGGTTGGAATATAGAGATTTTATTAATGTTTATAGCAAAATCGTGTTTTTACGCAAGAAACGACGATTTTTACAATTGGACGATTTACACAAACAAACCCACATTCCTCTGCATGCGAACGTGAAATTGTTGTTATATATAGGTCAATCCACATGAATTTAACATTTTTTAAAGAAATTAGACAAATCCCACGGAATTTGTAGATTTTATTGATATTTATATAGTTAAAATCTCGCAAAAACGAAATTTTTTGAAGGATTTTTTTTTGTGGGGAAAATCGAAACCAGTGATATAATACAGTTCAATTATGTATACTAAACACTCTGTGAAAGAATTAGCACAATCGGTTGGAATATAGAGATTTTATTAACGTTTATAACAAAATCGTGTTTTTACCGCAAGAAACGACGATTTTTACAATTGGACGATTTACACAAACAAACCCATATTCCTCTGCATGGGAACGTGAAATTGTTGTTATATACAGGTGACTCCACATGAATTTAACATTTTTTTAAGAAATTAGACAAATCCCACGGAATTTGTAGATTTTATTGATATTTATATAGTTAAAAAACTCGCAAAAACGAAATTTTTTGAAGGATTTTTTTTGTGGGGAAAATCGAAACCAGTGACATAATACAGTTCAATCATGTATACTAAACACTCTGTCAAAGAATTAGCACAATCGGTTGGAATATAGAGATTTTATTAACGTTTATAACAAAATCGTGTTTTTACCGCAAGAAACGACTTTTTTTACAATTGGACGCTTTACACAAACAAACCCATATTCCTCTGCATGCGAACGTGAAATTGTTGTGATATACAGGTGACTCCACATGAATTTAACATTTTTTTAAGAAATTAGACAAATCCCAAGGAATTTGTATATTTTATAAATATTTATATAGTTAATAATCTCGCAAAAACGAAATTTTTTGAAGGATTTTTTTTTGTGGGGAAAATCGAAACCAGTGATATAATACAGTTCAATCATGTATACTAAACACTCTGTCCAAGAAGTAGCACAATCGGTTGGAATATAGAGATTTTATTAATGTTTATAGCAAAATCGTGTTTTTACGCAAGAAACGACGATTTTTACAATTGGACGATTTACACAAACAAACCCACATTCCTCTGCATGCGAACGTGAAATTGTTGTTATATATAGGTGAATCCACATGAATTTAACATTTTTTTAAGAAATTAGACAAATCCCACGGAATTTGTAGATTTTATTGATATTTATATAGTTAAAATCTCGCAAAAACGAAATTTTTTGAAGGATTTTTTTTTGTGGGGAAAATCGAAACCAGTGATACAATACAGTTCAATTATGTATACTAAACACTCTGTGAAAGTATTAGCACAATCGGTTGGAATATAGAGATTTTATTAACGTTTAAACAAAATCGTGTTTTTACCGCAAGAAACGACGATTTTTACAATTGGACGATTTACACAAACAAACCCATATTCCTCTGCATGGGAACGTGAAATTGTTGTTTTATACAGGTGACTCCACATGAATTTAACATTTTTTTAAGAAATTAGACAAATCCCACGGAATTTGTAGATTTTATTGATATTTATATAGTTAAAAAACTCGCAAAAACGAAATTTTTTGAAGGATTTTTTTTGTGGGGAAAATCGAAACCAGTGACATAATACAGTTCAATCATGTATACTAAACACTCTGTCAAAGAATTAGCACAATCGGTTGGAATATAGAGATTTTATTAACGTTTATAACAAAATCGTGTTTTTACCGCAAGAAACGACTTTTTTTACAATTGGACGATTTACACAAACAAACACATATTCCTCTGCATGCGAACGTGAAATTGTTGTTATATACAGGTGACTCCACATGAATTTAACATTTTTTTAAGAAATTAGACAAATCCCAAGGAATTTGTAGATTTTATAAATATTTATATAGTTAATAATCTCGCAAAAACGAAATTTTTTGAAGGATTTTTTTTTGTGGGGAAAATCGAAACCAGTGATATAATACAGTTCAATCATGTATACTAAACACTCTGTCCAAGAATTAGCACAATCGGTTGGAATATAGAGATTTTATTAATGTTTATAGCAAAATCGTGTTTTTACGCAAGAAACGACGATTTTTACAATTGGACGATTTACACAAACAAACCCACATTCCTCTGCATGCGAACGTGAAATTGTTGTTATATATAGGTGAATCCACATGAATTTAACATTTTTTTAAGAAATTAGACAAATCCCACGGAATTTGTAGATTTTATTTATATTTATATAGTTAAAATCTCGCAAAAACGAAATTTTTTGAAGGATTTTTTTTGTGGGGAAAATCGAAACCAGTGATACAATATAGTTCAATTATGTATACTAAACACTCTGTGAAAGTATTAGCACAATCGGTTGGAATATAGAGATTTTATTAACGTTTAAACAAAATCGTGTTTTTACCGCAAGAAACGACGATTTTTACAATTGGACGATTTACACAAACAAACCCATATTCCTCTGCATGCGAACGTGAAATTGTTGTTATATACAGGTGACTCCACATGAATTTAACATTTTTTTAAGAAATTAGACAAATCCCACGGAATTTGTAGATTATATTGATATTTATATAGTTAAAAAACTCTCAAAAACGAAATTTTTTGAAGGATTTTTTTTTGTGGGGAAAATCGAAACCAGTGACATAATACAGTTCAATCATGTATACTAAACACTCTGTGAAAGAATTAGCACAATCGGTTGAAATATAGAGATTTTATTAGCGTTTATAGCAAAATCGTGTTTTTACCGCAAGAAACGACGATTTTTACAATTTGACGATTTTCACGAACAAACCCATATTCCTCTGCATGCGAACGTGAAATTGTTGTTATATATAGGTGACTCCACATGAATTTAACATTTTTTTAAGAAATTAGACAAATCCCCCGGAATTTGTAGATTTTATTGATATTTATATAGTTAAAATCTCGCAAAAACGAAATTTTTTGAAGGATTTTTTTTTGTGGGGAAAATCGAAACCAGTGATATAATACAGTTCAATCATGTATACTAAACACTCTGTCCAAGAATTAGCACAATCGGTTGGAATATAGAGATTTTATTAATGTTTATAGCAAAATCGTGTTTTTACGCAAGAAACGACGATTTTTACAATTGGACGATTTACACAAACAAACCCACATTCCTCTGCATGCGAACGTGAAATTGTTGTTATATATAGGTGAATCCACATGAATTTAACATTTTTTAAAGAAATTAGACAAATCCCACGGAATTTGTAGATTTTATTGATATTTATATAGTTAAAATCTCGCAAAAACGAAATTTTTTGAAGGATTTTTTTTTGTGGGGAAAATCGAAACCAGTGATATAATACAGTTCAATTATGTATACTAAACACTCTGTGAAAGAATTAGCACAATCGGTTGGAATATAGAGATTTTATTAACGTTTATAACAAAATCGTGTTTTTACCGCAAGAAACGACGATTTTTACAATTGGACGATTTACACAAACAAACCCATATTCCTCTGCATGGGAACGTGAAATTGTTGTTATATACAGGTGACTCCACATGAATTTAACATTTTTTTAAGAAATTAGACAAATCCCACGGAATTTGTAGATTTTATTGATATTTATATAGTTAAAAAACTCGCAAAAACGAAATTTTTTGAAGGATTTTTTTTGTGGGGAAAATCGAAACCAGTGACATAATACAGTTCAATCATGTATACTAAACACTCTGTCAAAGAATTAGTACAATCGGTTGGAATATAGAGATTTTATTAACGTTTATAACAAAATCGTGTTTTTACCGCAAGAAACGACTTTTTTTACAATTGGACGATTTACACAAACAAACCCATATTCCTCTGCATGCGAACGTGAAATTGTTGTTATATACAGGTGACTCCACATGAATTTAACATTTTTTTAAGAAATTAGACAAATCCCAAGGAATTTGTATATTTTATAATTATTTATATAGTTAATAATCTCGCAAAAACGAAATTTTTTGAAGGATTTTTTTTTGTGGGGAAAATCGAAACCAGTGTTATAATACAGTTCAATCATGTATACTAAACACTCTGTCAAAGAATTAGCACAATCGGTTGGAATATAGAGATTTTATTAACGTTTATAGCAAAATCGTGTTTTTACCGCAAGAAACGACGATTTTTACAATTGGACGATTTACACAAACAAACCCTGATTCCTCCGCATGCGAACGTGAAATTGTTGTTATATATAGGTGAATCCACATGAATATAACATTTTTTTAAGAAATTAGACAAATCCCACGGAATTTGTAGATTATATTGATATTTATATAGTTAAAAAACTCGAAAAAACGAAATTTTTTGAAGGATTTTTTTTTGTGGGGAAATTCGAAACCAGTGACATAATACAGTTCAATCATGTATACTAAACACTCTGTGAAAGAATTAGCACAATCGGTTGGAATATAGAGATTTTATTAACGTTTATAACAAAATCGTGTTTTTACCGCAAGAAACAACGATTTTTACAATTTGACCATTTTCACAAACAAACCCATATTCCTCTGCATGCGAACGTGAAATTGTTTATATATATAGGTGAATCCACATGAATTTAACATTTTTTTAAGAAATTAGACAAATCCCACGGAATTTGTAGATTTTATTGATATTTATATAGTTAAAATCTCGCAAAAACGAAATTTTTTGAAGGATTTTTTTTTGTGGGGAAAATCGAAACCAGTGACATAATACAGTTCAATCATGTATACTAAACACTCTGTCCAAGAATTAGCACAATCGGTTGGAATATAGAGATTTTATTAATGTTTATAGCAAAATCGTGTTTTTACCGCAAGAAACGACGATTTTTACAATTGGACGATTTACACAAACAAACCCATATTCCTCTGCATGCGAACGTGAAATTGTTGTTATATATAGGTGACTCCACATGAATTTAACATTTTTTTAAGTAATTAGACAAATCCCACGGAATTTGTAGATTTTATTGATATTTATATAGTTAAAATCTCGCAAAAACGAAATTTTTTGAAGGATTTTTTTTTGTGGGGAAAATCGAAACCAGTGATATAATACAGTTCAATTATGTATACTAAACACTCTGTGAAAGAATTAGCACACTCGGTTGGAATATAGAGATTTTATTAACGTTTATAACAAAATCGTGTTTTTACCGCAAGAAACGACGATTTTTACAATTGGACGATTTACACAAACAAACCCATATTCCTCTGCATGCGAACGTGAAATTGTTGTTATATACAGGTGACTCCACATGAATTTAACATTTTTTTAAGAAATTAGACAAATCCCACGGAATTTGTAGATTATATTGATATTTATATAGTTAAAAAACTCTCAAAAACGAAATTTTTTGAAGGATTTTTTTTTGTGGGGAAAATCGAAACCAGTGACATAATACAGTTCAATCATGTATACTAAACACTCTGTGAAAGAATTAGCACAATCGGTTGAAATATAGAGATTTTATTAGCGTTTATAGCAAAATCGTGTTTTTACCGCAAGAAACGACGATTTTTACAATTTGACGATTTTCACGAACAAACCCATATTCCTCTGCATGCGAACGTGAAATTGTTGTTATTTATAGGTGACTCCACATGAATTTAACATTTTTTTAAGAAATTAGACAAATCCCCCGGAAATTGTAGATTTTATTGATATTTATATAGTAAAAATCTCGCAAAAACGAAATTTTTTGAAGGATTTTTTTTTGTGGGGAAAATCGAAACCAGTGATATAATACAGTTCAATCATGTATACTAAACACTCTGTCCAAGAATTAGCACAATCGGTTGGAATATAGAGATTTTATTAATGTTTATAGCAAAATCGTGTTTTTACGCAAGAAACGACGATTTTTACAATTGGACGATTTACACAAACAAACCCACATTCCTCTGCATGCGAACGTGAAATTGTTGTTATATATAGGTGAATCCACATGAATTTAACATTTTTTTAAGAAATTAGACAAATCCCACGGAATTTGTAGATTTTATTGATATTTATATAGTTAAAAAACTCGCAAAAACGAAATTTTTTGAAGGATTTTTTTTGTGGGGAAAATCGAAACCAGTGACATAATACAGTTCAATCATGTATACTAAACACTCTGTCAAAGAATTAGCACAATCGGTTGGAATATAGAGATTTTATTAACGTTTATAACAAAATCGTGTTTTTACCGCAAGAAACGACTTTTTTTACAATTGGACGATTTACACAAACAAACCCATATTCCTCTGCATGCGAACGTGAAATTGTTGTTATATACAGGTGACTCCACATGAATTTAACATTTTTTTAAGAAATTAGACAAATCCCAAGGAATTTGTATATTTTATAAATATTTATATAGTTAATAATCTCGCAAAAACGAAATTTTTTGAAGGATTTTTTTTGTGGGGAAAATCGAAACCAGTGTTATAATTCAGTTCAATCATGTATACTAAACACTCTGTCAAAGAATTAGCACAATCGGTTGGAATATAGAGATTTTATTAACGTTTATAGCAAAATCGTGTTTTTACCGCAAGAAACGACGATTTTTACAATTGGACGATTTACACAAACAAACCCTGATTCCTCCGCATGCGAACGTGAAATTGTTGTTATATATAGGTGAATCCACATGAATATAACATTTTTTTAAGAAATTAGACAAATCCCACGGAATTTGTAGATAATATTGATATTTATATAGTTAAAAAACTCGAAAAAACGAAATTTTTTGAAGGATTTTTTTTTGTGGGGAAATTCGAAACCAGTGACATAATACAGTTCAATCATGTATACTAAACACTCTGTGAAAGAATTAGCACAATCGGTTGGAATATAGAGATTTTATTAACGTTTATAGCAAAATCGTGTTTTTACAGCAAGAAACAACGATTTTTACAATTTGACCATTTTCACAAACAAACCCATATTCCTCTGCATGCGAACGTGAAATTGTTGTTATATATAGGTGAATCCACATGAATTTAACATTTTTTTAAGAAATTAGACAAATCCCACGGAATTTGTAGATTTTATTGATATTTATATAGTTAAAATCTCGCAAAAACGAAATTTTTTGAAGGATTTTTTTTTGTGGGGAAAATCGAAACCAGTGACATAATACAGTTCAATCATGTATACTAAACACTCTGTCCAAGAATTAGCACAATCGGTTGGAATATAGAGATTTTATTAATGTTTATAGCAAAATCGTGTTTTTACCGCAGAAACGACGATTTTTACAATTGGACGATTTACACAAACAAACCCATATTCCTCTGCATGCGAACGTGAAATTGTTGTTATATATAGGTGAATCCACATGAATTTAACATTTTTTTAAGTAATTAGACAAATCCCACGGAATTTGTAGATTTTATTGATATTTATATAGTTAAAATCTCGCAAAAACGAAATTTTTTGAAGGATTTTTTTTTGTGGGGAAAATCGAAACCAGTGATATAATACAGTTCAATTATGTATACTAAACACTCTGTGAAAGAATTAGCACAATCGGTTGGAATATAGAGATTTTATTAACGTTTATAACAAAATCGTGTTTTTACCGCAAGAAACGACGATTTTTACAATTGGACGATTTACACAAACAAACCCATATTCCTCTGCATGCGAACGTGAAATTGTTGTTATATACAGGTGACTCCACATGAATTTAACATTCTTTTAAGAAATTAGACAAATCCCACGGAATTTGTAGATTTTATTGATATTTATATAGTTAAAAGATCGCAAAAACGAAATTTTTTGAAGGATTTTTTTTTGTGGGGAAAATCGAAACCAGTGATATAATACAGTTCAATTATGTATACTAAACACTCTGTGAAAGTATTAGCACAATCGGTTGGAATAGAGAGATTTTATTAACGTTTAAACAAAATCGTGTTTTTACCGCAAGAAACGACGATTTTTACAATTGGACGATTTACACAAACAAACCCATATTCCTCTGCATGCGAACGTGAAATTGTTGTTATATACAGGTGACTCCACATGAATTTAACATTTTTTTAAGAAATTAGACAAATCCCACGGAATTTGTAGATTATATTGATATTTATATAGTTAAAAAACTCTCAAAAACGAAATTTTTTGAAGGATTTTTTTTTTGTGGGGAAAATCAAAACCAGTGACATAATACAGTTCAATCATGTATACTAAACACTCTGTGAAAGAATTAGCACAATCGGTTGGAATATAGAGATTTTATTAGCGTTTATAGCATAATCGTGTTTTTACCGCAAGAAACGACGATTTTTACAATTTGACGATTTTCACGAACAAACCCATATTCCTCTGCATGCGAACGTGAAATTGTTGTTATATATAGGTGACTCCACATGAATTTAACATTTTTTTAAGAAATTAGACAAATCCCCCGGAATTTGTAGATTTTATTGATATTTATATAGTTAAAATCTCGCAAAAACGAAATTTTTTGAAGGATTTTTTTTTGTGGGGAAAATCGAAACCAGTGATATAATACAGTTCAATCATGTATACTAAACACTCTGTCCAAGAATTAGCACAATCGGTTGGAATATAGAGATTTTATTAATGTTTATAGCAAAATCGTGTTTTTACGCAAGAAACGACGATTTTTACAATTGGACGATTTACACAAACAAACCCACATTCCTCTGCATGCGAACGTGAAATTGTTGTTATATATAGGTGAATCCACATGAATTTAACATTTTTTAAAGAAATTAGACAAATCCCACGGAATTTGTAGATTTTATTGATATTTATATAGTTAAAATCTCGCAAAAACGAAATTTTTTGAAGGATTTTTTTTTTGTGGGGAAAATCGAAACCAGTGATATAATACAGTTCAATTATGTATACTAAACACTCTGTGAAAGAATTAGCACAATCGGTTGGAATATAGAGATTTTATTAACGTTTATAACAAAATCGTGTTTTTACCGCAAGAAACGACGATTTTTACAATTGGACGATTTACACAAACAAACCCATATTCCTCTGCATGGGAACGTGAAATTGTTGTTATATACAGGTGACTCCACATGAATTTAACATTTTTTTAAGAAATTAGACAAATCCCACGGAATTTGTAGATTTTATTGATATTTATATAGTTAAAAAACTCGCAAAAACGAAATTTTTTGAAGGATTTTTTTTGTGGGGAAAATCGAAACCAGTGACATAATACAGTTCAATCATGTATACTAAACACTCTGTCAAAGAATTAGTACAATCGGTTGGAATATAGAGATTTTATTAACGTTTATAACAAAATCGTGTTTTTACCGCAAGAAACGACTTTTTTTACAATTGGACGATTTACACAAACAAACCCATATTCCTCTGCATGCGAACGTGAAATTGTTGTTATATACAGGTGACTCCACATGAATTTAACATTTTTTTAAGAAATTAGACAAATCCCAAGGAATTTGTATATTTTATAAATATTTATATAGTTAATAATCTCGCAAAAACGAAATTTTTTGAAGGATTTTTTTTTGTGGGGAAAATCGAAACCAGTGTTATAATTCAGTTCAATCATGTATACTAAACACTCTGTCAAAGAATTAGCACAATCGGTTGGAATATAGAGATTTTATTAACGTTTATAGCAAAATCGTGTTTTTACCGCAAGAAACGACGATTTTTACAATTGGACGATTTACACAAACAAACCCTGATTCCTCCGCATGCGAACGTGAAATTGTTGTTATATATAGGTGAATCCACATGAATATAACATTTTTTTAAGAAATTAGACAAATCCCACGGAATTTGTAGATTATATTGATATTTATATAGTTAAAAAACTCGAAAAAACGAAATTTTTTGAAGGATTTTTTTTTGTGGGGAAATTCGAAACCAGTGACATAATACAGTTCAATCATGTATACTAAACACTCTGTGAAAGAATTAGCACAATCGGTTGGAATATAGAGATTTTATTAACGTTTATAACAAAATCGTGTTTTTACCGCAAGAAACAACGATTTTTACAATTTGACCATTTTCACAAACAAACCCATATTCCTCTGCATGCGAACGTGAAATTGTTGTTATATATAGGTGACTCCACATGAATTTAACATTTTTTTAAGAAATTAGACAAATCCCCCGGAATTTGTAGATTTTATTGATATTTATATAGTTAAAATCTCGCAAAAACGAAATTTTTTGAAGGATTTTTTTTTGTGGGGAAAATCGAAACCAGTGATATAATACAGTTCAATTATGTATACTAAACACTCTGTGAAAGAATTAGCACAATCGGTTGGAATATAGAGATTTTATTAACGTTTATAACAAAATCGTGTTTTTACCGCAAGAAACGACGATTTTTACAATTGGACGATTTACACAAACAAACCCATATTCCTCTGCATGGGAACGTGAAATTGTTGTTATATACAGGTGACTCCACATGAATTTAACATTTTTTTAAGAAATTAGACAAATCCCACGGAATTTGTAGATTTTATTGATATTTATATAGTTAAAATCTCGCAAAAACGAAATTTTTTGAAGGATTTTTTTTTTGTGGGGAAAATCGAAACCAGTGACATAATACAGTTCAATCATGTATACTAAACACTCTGTCCAAGAATTAGCACAATCGGTTGGAATATAGAGATTTTATTAATGTTTATAGCAAAATCGTGTTTTTACCGCAAGAAACGACGATTTTTACAATTGGACGATTTACACAAACAAACCCATATTCCTCTGCATGCGAACGTGAAATTGTTGTTATATATAGGTGACTCCACATGAATTTAACATTTTTTTAAGTAATTAGACAAATCCCACGGAATTTGTAGATTTTATTGATATTTATATAGTTAAAATCTCGCAAAAACGAAATTTTTTGAAGGATTTTTTTTTGTGGGGAAAATCGAAACCAGTGATATAATACAGTTCAATTATGTATACTAAACACTCTGTGAAAGAATTAGCACACTCGGTTGGAATATAGAGATTTTATTAACGTTTATAACAAAATCGTGTTTTTACCGCAAGAAACGACGATTTTTACAATTGGACGATTTACACAAACAAACCCATATTCCTCTGCATGCGAACGTGAAATTGTTGTTATATACAGGTGACTCCACATGAATTTAACATTTTTTTAAGAAATTAGACAAATCCCACGGAATTTGTAGATTATATTGATATTTATATAGTTAAAAAACTCTCAAAAACGAAATTTTTTGAAGGATTTTTTTTTGTGGGGAAAATCGAAACCAGTGACATAATACAGTTCAATCATGTATACTAAACACTCTGTGAAAGAATTAGCACAATCGGTTGAAATATAGAGATTTTATTAGCGTTTATAGCAAAATCGTGTTTTTACCGCAAGAAACGACGATTTTTACAATTTGACGATTTTCACGAACAAACCCATATTCCTCTGCATGCGAACGTGAAATTGTTGTTATATATAGGTGAATCCACATGAATTTAACATTTTTTTAAGAAATTAGACAAATCCCACGGAATTTGTAGATTTTATTGATATTTATATAGTTAAAATCTCGCAAAAACGAAATTTTTTGAAGGATTTTTTTTTGTGGGGAAAATCGAAACCAGTGACATAATACAGTTCAATCATGTATACTAAACACTCTGTCCAAGAATTAGCACAATCGGTTGGAATATAGAGATTTTATTAATGTTTATAGCAAAATCGTGTTTTTACCGCAGAAACGACGATTTTTACAATTGGACGATTTACACAAACAAACCCATATTCCTCTGCATGCGAACGTGAAATTGTTGTTATATATAGGTGAATCCACATGAATTTAACATTTTTTTAAGTAATTAGACAAATCCCACGGAATTTGTAGATTTTATTGATATTTATATAGTTAAAATCTCGCAAAAACGAAATTTTTTGAAGGATTTTTTTTTGTGGGGAAAATCGAAACCAGTGATATAATACAGTTCAATTATGTATACTAAACACTCTGTGAAAGAATTAGCACAATCGGTTGGAATATAGAGATTTTATTAACGTTTATAACAAAATCGTGTTTTTACCGCAAGAAACGACGATTTTTACAATTGGACGATTTACACAAACAAACCCATATTCCTCTGCATGCGAACGTGAAATTGTTGTTATATACAGGTGACTCCACATGAATTTAACATTCTTTTAAGAAATTAGACAAATCCCACGGAATTTGTAGATTTTATTGATATTTATATAGTTAAAAGATCGCAAAAACGAAATTTTTTGAAGGATTTTTTTTTGTGGGGAAAATCGAAACCAGTGATATAATACAGTTCAATTATGTATACTAAACACTCTGTGAAAGTATTAGCACAATCGGTTGGAATAGAGAGATTTTATTAACGTTTAAACAAAATCGTGTTTTTACCGCAAGAAACGACGATTTTTACAATTGGACGATTTACACAAACAAACCCATATTCCTCTGCATGCGAACGTGAAATTGTTGTTATATACAGGTGACTCCACATGAATTTAACATTTTTTTAAGAAATTAGACAAATCCCACGGAATTTGTAGATTATATTGATATTTATATAGTTAAAAAACTCTCAAAAACGAAATTTTTTGAAGGATTTTTTTTTGTGGGGAAAATCAAAACCAGTGACATAATACAGTTCAATCATGTATACTAAACACTCTGTGAAAGAATTAGCACAATCGGTTGGAATATAGAGATTTTATTAGCGTTTATAGCAAAATCGTGTTTTTACCGCAAGAAACGACGATTTTTACAATTTGACGATTTTCACGAACAAACCCATATTCCTCTGCATGCGAACGTGAAATTGTTGTTATATATAGGTGACTCCACATGAATTTAACATTTTTTTAAGAAATTAGACAAATCCCCCGGAATTTGTAGATTTTATTGATATTTATATAGTTAAAATCTCGCAAAAACGAAATTTTTTGAAGGATTTTTTTTTGTGGGGAAAATCGAAACCAGTGATATAATACAGTTCAATTATGTATACTAAACACTCTGTGAAAGAATTAGCACAATCGGTTGGAATATAGAGATTTTATTAACGTTTATAACAAAATCGTGTTTTTACCGCAAGAAACGACGATTTTTACAATTGGACGATTTACACAAACAAACCCATATTCCTCTGCATGGGAACGTGAAATTGTTGTTATATACAGGTGACTCCACATGAATTTAACATTTTTTTAAGAAATTAGACAAATCCCACGGAATTTGTAGATTTTATTGATATTTATATAGTTAAAAAACTCGCAAAAACGAAATTTTTTGAAGGATTTTTTTTGTGGGGAAAATCGAAACCAGTGACATAATACAGTTCAATCATGTATACTAAACACTCTGTCAAAGAATTAGTACAATCGGTTGGAATATAGAGATTTTATTAACGTTTATAACAAAATCGTGTTTTTACCGCAAGAAACGACTTTTTTTACAATTGGACGATTTACACAAACAAACCCATATTCCTCTGCATGCGAACGTGAAATTGTTGTTATATACAGGTGACTCCACATGAATTTAACATTTTTTTAAGAAATTAGACAAATCCCAAGGAATTTGTATATTTTATAAATATTTATATAGTTAATAATCTCGCAAAAACGAAATTTTTTGAAGGATTTTTTTTTGTGGGGAAAATCGAAACCAGTGTTATAATACAGTTCAATCATGTATACTAAACACTCTGTCAAAGAATTAGCACAATCGGTTGGAATATAGAGATTTTATTAACGTTTATAGCAAAATCGTGTTTTTACCGCAAGAAACGACGATTTTTACAATTGGACGATTTACACAAACAAACCCTGATTCCTCCGCATGCGAACGTGAAATTGTTGTTATATATAGGTGAATCCACATGAATATAACATTTTTTTAAGAAATTAGACAAATCCCACGGAATTTGTAGATTATATTGATATTTATATAGTTAAAAAACTCGAAAAAAACGAAATTTTTTGAAGGATTTTTTTTTGTGGGGAAATTCGAAACCAGTGACATAATACAGTTCAATCATGTATACTAAACACTCTGTGAAAGAATTAGCACAATCGGTTGGAATATAGAGATTTTATTAACGTTTATAACAAAATCGTGTTTTTACCGCAAGAAACAACGATTTTTACAATTTGACCATTTTCACAAACAAACCCATATTCCTCTGCATGCGAACGTGAAATTGTTGTTATATATAGGTGAATCCACATGAATTTAACATTTTTTTAAGAAATTAGACAAATCCCACGGAATTTGTAGATTTTATTGATATTTATATAGTTAAAATCTCGCAAAAACGAAATTTTTTGAAGGATTTTTTTTTGTGGGGAAAATCGAAACCAGTGACATAATACAGTTCAATCATGTATACTAAACACTCTGTCCAAGAATTAGCACAATCGGTTGGAATATAGAGATTTTATTAATGTTTATAGCAAAATCGTGTTTTTACCGCAAGAAACGACGATTTTTACAATTGGACGATTTACACAAACAAACCCATATTCCTCTGCATGCGAACGTGAAATTGTTGTTATATATAGGTGACTCCACATGAATTTAACATTTTTTTAAGTAATTAGACAAATCCCACGGAATTTGTAGATTTTATTGATATTTATATAGTTAAAATCTCGCAAAAACGAAATTTTTTGAAGGATTTTTTTTTGTGGGGAAAATCGAAACCAGTGATATAATACAGTTCAATTATGTATACTAAACACTCTGTGAAAGAATTAGCACACTCGGTTGGAATATAGAGATTTTATTAACGTTTATAACAAAATCGTGTTTTTACCGCAAGAAACGACGATTTTTACAATTGGACGATTTACACAAACAAACCCATATTCCTCTGCATGCGAACGTGAAATTGTTGTTATATACAGGTGACTCCACATGAATTTAACATTTTTTTAAGAAATTAGACAAATCCCACGGAATTTGTAGATTATATTGATATTTATATAGTTAAAAAACTCTCAAAAACGAAATTTTTTGAAGGATTTTTTTTTGTGGGGAAAATCGAAACCAGTGACATAATACAGTTCAATCATGTATACTAAACACTCTGTGAAAGAATTAGCACAATCGGTTGAAATATAGAGATTTTATTAGCGTTTATAGCAAAATCGTGTTTTTATCGCAAGAAACGACGATTTTTACAATTTGACGATTTTCACGAACAAACCCATATTCCTCTGCATGCGAACGTGAAATTGTTGTTATTTATAGGTGACTCCACATGAATTTAACATTTTTTTAAGAAATTAGACAAATCCCCCGGAATTTGTAGATTTTATTGATATTTATATAGTAAAAATCTCGCAAAAACGAAATTTTTTGAAGGATTTTTTTTTGTGGGGAAAATCGAAACCAGTGATATAATACAGTTCAATCATGTATACTAAACACTCTGTCCAAGAATTAGCACAATCGGTTGGAATATAGAGATTTTATTAATGTTTATAGCAAAATCGTGTTTTTACGCAAGAAACGACGATTTTTACAATTGGACGATTTACACAAACAAACCCACATTCCTCTGCATGCGAACGTGAAATTGTTGTTATATATAGGTGAATCCACATGAATTTAACATTTTTTTAAGAAATTAGACAAATCCCACGGAATTTGTAGATTTTATTGATATTTATATAGTTAAAAAACTCGCAAAAACGAAATTTTTTGAAGGATTTTTTTTGTGGGGAAAATCGAAACCAGTGACATAATACAGTTCAATCATGTACACTAAACACTCTGTCAAAGAATTAGCACAATCGGTTGGAATATAGAGATTTTATTAACGTTTATAACAAAATCGTGTTTTTACCGCAAGAAACGACTTTTTTTGCAATTGGACGATTTACACAAACAAACCCATATTCCTCTGCATGCGAACGTGAAATTGTTGTTATATACAGGTGACTCCACATGAATTTAACATTTTTTTAAGAAATTAGACAAATCCCAAGGAATTTGTATATTTTATAAATATTTATATAGTTAATAATCTCGCAAAAACGAAATTTTTTGAAGGATTTTTTTTTGTGGGGAAAATCGAAACCAGTGTTATAATTCAGTTCAATCATGTATACTAAACACTCTGTCAAAGAATTAGCACAATCGGTTGGAATATAGAGATTTTATTAACGTTTATAGCAAAATCGTGTTTTTACCGCAAGAAACGACGATTTTTACAATTGGACGATTTACACAAACAAACCCTGATTCCTCCGCATGCGAACGTGAAATTGTTGTTATATATAGGTGAATCCACATGAATATAACATTTTTTTAAGAAATTAGACAAATCCCACGGAATTTGTAGATAATATTGATATTTATATAGTTAAAAAACTCGAAAAAACGAAATTTTTTGAAGGATTTTTTTTTGTGGGGAAATTCGAAACCAGTGACATAATACAGTTCAATCATGTATACTAAACACTCTGTGAAAGAATTAGCACAATCGGTTGGAATATAGAGATTTTATTAACGTTTATAGCAAAATCGTGTTTTTACAGCAAGAAACAACGATTTTTACAATTTGACCATTTTCACAAACAAACCCATATTCCTCTGCATGCGAACGTGAAATTGTTGTTATATATAGGTGAATCCACATGAATTTAACATTTTTTTAAGAAATTAGACAAATCCCACGGAATTTGTAGATTTTATTGATATTTATATAGTTAAAATCTCGCAAAAACGAAATTTTTTGAAGGATTTTTTTTTGTGGGGAAAATCGAAACCAGTGACATAATACAGTTCAATCATGTATACTAAACACTCTGTCCAAGAATTAGCACAATCGGTTGGAATATAGAGATTTTATTAATGTTTATAGCAAAATCGTGTTTTTACCGCAGAAACGACGATTTTTACAATTGGACGATTTACACAAACAAACCCATATTCCTCTGCATGCGAACGTGAAATTGTTGTTATATATAGGTGAATCCACATGAATTTAACATTTTTTTAAGTAATTAGACAAATCCCACGGAATTTGTAGATTTTATTGATATTTATATAGTTAAAATCTCGCAAAAACGAAATTTTTTGAAGGATTTTTTTTTGTGGGGAAAATCGAAACCAGTGATATAATACAGTTCAATTATGTATACTAAACACTCTGTGAAAGAATTAGCACAATCGGTTGGAATATAGAGATTTTATTAACGTTTATAACAAAATCGTGTTTTTACCGCAAGAAACGACGATTTTTACAATTGGACGATTTACACAAACAAACCCATATTCCTCTGCATGCGAACGTGAAATTGTTGTTATATACAGGTGACTCCACATGAATTTAACATTCTTTTAAGAAATTAGACAAATCCCACGGAATTTGTAGATTTTATTGATATTTATATAGTTAAAAGATCGCAAAAACGAAATTTTTTGAAGGATTTTTTTTTGTGGGGAAAATCGAAACCAGTGATATAATACAGTTCAATTATGTATACTAAACACTCTGTGAAAGTATTAGCACAATCGGTTGGAATAGAGAGATTTTATTAACGTTTAAACAAAATCGTGTTTTTACCGCAAGAAACGACGATTTTTACAATTGGACGATTTACACAAACAAACCCATATTCCTCTGCATGCGAACGTGAAATTGTTGTTATATACAGGTGACTCCACATGAATTTAACATTTTTTTAAGAAATTAGACAAATCCCACGGAATTTGTAGATTATATTGATATTTATATAGTTAAAAAACTCTCAAAAACGAAATTTTTTGAAGGATTTTTTTTTGTGGGGAAAATCAAAACCAGTGACATAATACAGTTCAATCATGTATACTAAACACTCTGTGAAAGAATTAGCACAATCGGTTGGAATATAGAGATTTTATTAGCGTTTATAGCAAAATCGTGTTTTTACCGCAAGAAACGACGATTTTTACAATTTGACGATTTTCACGAACAAACCCATATTCCTCTGCATGCGAACGTGAAATTGTTGTTATATATAGGTGACTCCACATGAATTTAACATTTTTTTAAGAAATTAGACAAATCCCCCGGAATTTGTAGATTTTATTGATATTTATATAGTTAAAATCTCGCAAAAACGAAATTTTTTGAAGGATTTTTTTTTGTGGGGAAAATCGAAACCAGTGATATAATACAGTTCAATCATGCATACTCAACACTCTGTCCAAGAATTAGCACAATCGGTTGGAATATAGAGATTTTATTAATGTTTATAGCAAAATCGTGTTTTTACGCAAGAAACGACGATTTTTACAATTGGACGATTTACACAAACAAACCCACATTCCTCTGCATGCGAACGTGAAATTGTTGTTATATATAGGTGAATCCACATGAATTTAACATTTTTTTAAGAAATTAGACAAATCCCATGGAATTTGTAGATTTTATTGATATTTATATAGTTAAAATCTCGCAAAAACGAAATTTTTTGAAGGATTTTTTTTTGTGGGGAAAATCGAAACCATTGATATAATACAGTTCAATTATGTATACTAAACACTCTGTGAAAGAATTAGCACAATCGGTTGGAATATAGAGATTTTATTAACGTTTATAACAAAATCGTGTTTTTACCGCAAGAAACGACGATTTTTACAATTGGACGATTTACACAAACAAACCCATATTCCTCTGCATGCGAACGTGAAATTGTTGTTATATACAGGTGACTCCACATGAATTTAACATTTTTTTAAGAAATTAGACAAATCCCACGGAATTTGTAGATTATATTGATATTTATATAGTTAAAAAAATCTCAAAAACGAAATTTTTTGAAGGATTTTTTTTTGTGTGGGAAAATCGAAACCAGTGACATAATACAGTTCAATCATGTATACTAAACACTCTGTGAAAGAATTAGCACAATCGGTTGAAATATAGAGATTTTATTAGTGTTTATAGCAAAATCGTGTTTTTACCGCAAGAAACGACGATTTTTACAATTTGACGATTTTCACGAACAAACCCATATTCCTCTGCATGCGAACGTGAAATTGTTGTTATTTATAGGTGACTCCACATGAATTTAACATTTTTTTAAGAAATTAGACAAATCCCCCGGAATTTGTAGATTTTATTGATATTTATATAGTTAAAATCTCGCAAAAACGAAATTTTTTGAAGGATTTTTTTTTGTGGGGAAAATCGAAACCAGTGATATAATACAGTTCAATCATGTATACTAAACACTCTGTCCAAGAATTAGCACAATCGGTTGGAATATAGAGATTTTATTAATGTTTATAGCAAAATCGTGTTTTTACGCAAGAAACGACGATTTTTACAATTGGACGATTTACACAAACAAACCCACATTCCTCTGCATGCGAACGTGAAATTGTTGTTATATATAGGTGAATCCACATGAATTTAACATTTTTTTAAGAAATTAGACAAATCCCACGGAATTTGTAGATTTTATTGATATTTATATAGTTAAAAAACTCGCAAAAACGAAATTTTTTGAAGGATTTTTTTTGTGGGGAAAATCGAAACCAGTGACATAATACAGTTCAATCATGTATACTAAACACTCTGTCAAAGAATTAGCACAATCGGTTGGAATATAGAGATTTTATTAACGTTTATAACAAAATCGTGTTTTTACCGCAAGAAACGACTTTTTTTACAATTGGACGATTTACACAAACAAACCCATATTCCTCTGCATGCGAACGTGAAATTGTTGTTATATGCAGGTGACTCCACATGAATTTAACATTTTTTTAAGAAATTAGACAAATCCCAAGGAATTTGTATATTTTATAAATATTTATATAGTTAATAATCTCGCAAAAACGAAATTTTTTGAAGGATTTTTTTTTGTGGGGAAAATCGAAACCAGTGTTATAATTCAGTTCAATCATGTATACTAAACACTCTGTCAAAGAATTAGCACAATCGGTTGGAATATAGAGATTTTATTAACGTTTATAGCAAAATCGTGTTTTTACCGCAAGAAACGACGATTTTTACAATTGGACGATTTACACAAACAAACCCTGATTCCTCCGCATGCGAACGTGAAATTGTTGTTATATATAGGTGAATCCACATGAATATAACATTTTTTTAAGAAATTAGACAAATCCCACGGAATTTGTAGATAATATTGATATTTATATAGTTAAAAAACTCGAAAAAACGAAATTTTTTGAAGGATTTTTTTTTGTGGGGAAATTCGAAACCAGTGACATAATACAGTTCAATCATGTATACTAAACACTCTGTGAAAGAATTAGCACAATCGGTTGGAATATAGAGATTTTATTAACGTTTATAGCAAAATCGTGTTTTTACAGCAAGAAACAACGATTTTTACAATTTGACCATTTTCACAAACAAACCCATATTCCTCTGCATGCGAACGTGAAATTGTTGTTATATATAGGTGAATCCACATGAATTTAACATTTTTTTAAGAAATTAGACAAATCCCACGGAATTTGTAGATTTTATTGATATTTATATAGTTAAAATCTCGCAAAAACGAAATTTTTTGAAGGATTTTTTTTTGTGGGGAAAATCGAAACCAGTGACATAATACAGTTCAATCATGTATACTAAACACTCTGTCCAAGAATTAGCACAATCGGTTGGAATATAGAGATTTTATTAATGTTTATAGCAAAATCGTGTTTTTACCGCAGAAACGACGATTTTTACAATTGGACGATTTACACAAACAAACCCATATTCCTCTGCATGCGAACGTGAAATTGTTGTTATATATAGGTGAATCCACATGAATTTAACATTTTTTTAAGTAATTAGACAAATCCCACGGAATTTGTAGATTTTATTGATATTTATATAGTTAAAATCTCGCAAAAACGAAATTTTTTGAAGGATTTTTTTTTGTGGGGAAAATCGAAACCAGTGATATAATACAGTTCAATTATGTATACTAAACACTCTGTGAAAGAATTAGCACAATCGGTTGGAATATAGAGATTTTATTAACGTTTATAACAAAATCGTGTTTTTACCGCAAGAAACGACGATTTTTACAATTGGACGATTTACACAAACAAACCCATATTCCTCTGCATGCGAACGTGAAATTGTTGTTATATACAGGTGACTCCACATGAATTTAACATTCTTTTAAGAAATTAGACAAATCCCACGGAATTTGTAGATTTTATTGATATTTATATAGTTAAAATATCGCAAAAACGAAATTTTTTGAAGGATTTTTTTTTGTGGGGAAAATCGAAACCAGTGATATAATACAGTTCAGTTATGTATACTAAACACTCTGTGAAAGTATTAGCACAATCGGTTGGAATAGAGAGATTTTATTAACGTTTAAACAAAATCGTGTTTTTACCGCAAGAAACGACGATTTTTACAATTGGACGATTTACACAAACAAACCCATATTCCTCTGCATGCGAACGTGAAATTGTTGTTATATACAGGTGACTCCACATGAATTTAACATTTTTTTAAGAAATTAGACAAATCCCACGGAATTTGTAGATTATATTGATATTTATATAGTTAAAAAACTCTCAAAAACGAAATTTTTTGAAGGATTTTTTTTTGTGGGGAAAATCAAAACCAGTGACATAATACAGTTCAATCATGTATACTAAACACTCTGTGAAAGAATTAGCACAATCGGTTGGAATATAGAGATTTTATTAGCGTTTATAGCAAAATCGTGTTTTTACCGCAAGAAACGACGATTTTTACAATTTGACGATTTTCACGAACAAACCCATATTCCTCTGCATGCGAACGTGAAATTGTTGTTATATATAGGTGACTCCACATGAATTTAACATTTTTTTAAGAAATTAGACAAATCCCCCGGAATTTGTAGATTTTATTGATATTTATATAGTTAAAATCTCGCAAAAACGAAATTTTTTGAAGGATTTTTTTTTGTGGGGAAAATCGAAACCAGTGATATAATACAGTTCAATCATGCATAGTAAACACTCTGTCCAAGAATTAGCACAATCGGTTGGAATATAGAGATTTTATTAATGTTTATAGCAAAATCGTGTTTTTACGCAAGAAACGACGATTTTTACAATTGGACGATTTACACAAACAAACCCACATTCCTCTGCATGCGAACGTGAAATTGTTGTTATATATAGGTGAATCCACATGAATTTAACATTTTTTTAAGAAATTAGACAAATCCCATGGAATTTGTAGATTTTATTGATATTTATATAGTTAAAATCTCGCAAAAACGAAATTTTTTGAAGGATTTTTTTTTGTGGGGAAAATCGAAACCAGTGATATAATACAGTTCAATTATGTATACTAAACACTCTGTGAAAGAATTAGCACAATCGGTTGGAATATAGAGATTTTATTAACGTTTATAACAAAATCGTGTTTTTACCGCAAGAAACGACGATTTTTACAATTGGACGATTTACACAAACAAACCCATATTCCTCTGCATGCGAACGTGAAATTGTTGTTATATACAGGTGACTCCACATGAATTTAACATTTTTTTAAGAAATTAGACAAATCCCACGGAATTTGTAGATTTTATTGATATTTATATAGTTAAAAAACTCGCAAAAACGAAATTTTTTGAAGGATTTTTTTTGTGGGGAAAATCGAAACCAGTGACATAATACAGTTCAATCATGTATACTAAACACTCTGTCAAAGAATTAGCACAATCGGTTGGAATATAGAGATTTTATTAACGTTTATAACAAAATCGTGTTTTTACCGCAAGAAACGACTTTTTTTACAATTGGACGATTTACACAAACAAACCCATATTCCTCTGCATGCGAACGTGAAATTGTTGTTATATACAGGTGACTCCACATGAATTTAACATTTTTTTAAGAAATTAGACAAATCCCAAGGAATTTGTATATTTTATATATATTTATATAGTTAATAATCTCGCAAAAACGAAATTTTTTGAAGGATTTTTTTTTTTGTGGGGAAAATCGAAACCAGTGTTATAATACAGTTCAATCATGTATACTAAACACTCTGTCAAAGAATTAGCACAATCGGTTGGAATATAGAGATTTTATTAACGTTTATAGCAAAATCGTGTTTTTACCGCAAGAAACGACGATTTTTACAATTGGACGATTTACACAAACAAACCCTGATTCCTCTGCATGCGAACGTGAAATTGTTGTTATATATAGGTGAATCCACATGAATTTAACATTTTTTTAAGAAATTAGACAAATCCCACGGAATTTGTAGATTATATTGATATTTATATAGTTAAAAAACTCGAAAAAACGAAATTTTTTGAAGGATTTTTTTTTGTGGGGAAAATCGAAACCAGTGACATAATACAGTTCAATCATGTATACTAAACACTCTGTGAAAGAATTAGCACAATCGGTTGGAATATAGAGATTTTATTAACGTTTATAGCAAAATCGTGTTTTTACCGCAAGAAACAACGATTTTTACAATTTGACCATTTTCACAAACAAACCCATATTCCTCTGCATGCGAACGTGAAATTGTTGTTATATATAGGTGAATCCACATGAATTTAACATTTTTTTAAGAAATTAGACAAATCCCACGGAATTTGTAGATTTTATTGATAGTTAAAATCTCGCAAAAACGAAATTTTTTGAAGGATTTTTTTTTTGTGGGGAAAATCGAAACCAGTGACATAATACAGTTCAATCATGTATACTAAACACTCTGTCCAAGAATTAGCACAATCGGTTGGAATATAGAGATTTTATTAATGTTTATAGCAAAATCGTGTTTTTACCGCAAGAAACGACGATTTTTACAATTGGACGATTTACGCAAACAAACCCATATTCCTCTGCATGCGAACGTGAAATTGTTGTTATATATAGGTGAATCCACATGAATTTAACATTTTTTTTAAGTAATTAGACAAATCCCACGGAATTTGTAGATTTTATTGATATTTATATAGTTAAAATCTCGCAAAAACGAAATTTTTTGAAGGATTTTTTTTTGTGGGGAAAATCGAAACCAGTGATATAATACAGTTCAGTTATGTATACTAAACACTCTGTGAAAGAATTAGCACAATCGGTTGGAATATAGAGATTTTATTAACGTTTATAACAAAATCGTGTTTTTACCGCAAGAAACGACGATTTTTACAATTGGACGATTTACACAAACAAACCCATATTCCTCTGCATGCGAACGTGAAATTGTTGTTATATACAGGTGACTCCACATGAATTTAACATTTTTTTAAGAAATTAGACAAATCCCACGGAATTTGTAGATTTTATTGATATTTATATAGTTAAAAAACTCGCAAAAACGAAATTTTTTGAAGGATTTTTTTTGTGGGGAAAATCGAAACCAGTGACATAATACAGTTCAATCATGTATACTAAACACTCTGTCAAAGAATTAGCACAATCGGTTGGAATATAGAGATTTTATTAACGTTTATAACAAAATCGTGTTTTTACCGCAAGAAACGACTTTTTTTACAATTGGACGATTTACACAAACAAACCCATATTCCTCTGCATGCGAACGTGAAATTGTTGTTATATACAGGTGACTCCACATGAATTTAACATTTTTTTAAGAAATTAGACAAATCCCAAGGAATTTGTATATTTTATAAATATTTATATAGTTAATAATCTCGCAAAAACGAAATTTTTTGAAGGATTTTTTTTTGTGGGGAAAATCGAAACCAGTGTTATAATACAGTTCAATCATGTATACTAAACACTCTGTCAAAGAATTAGCACAATCGGTTGGAATATAGAGATTTTATTAACGTTTATAGCAAAATCGTGTTTTTACCGCAAGAAACGACGATTTTTACAATTGGACGATTTACACAAACAAACCCTGATTCCTCTGCATGCGAACGTGAAATTGTTGTTATATATAGGTGAATCCACATGAATTTAACATTTTTTAAAGAAATTAGACAAATCCCACGGAATTTGTAGATTATATTGATATTTATATAGTTAAAAAACTCGAAAAAACGAAATTTTTTGAAGGATTTTTTTTGTGGGGAAAATCGAAACCAGTGACATAATACAGTTCAATCATGTATACTAAACACTCTGTGAAAGAATTAGCACAATCGGTTGGAATATAGAGATTTTATTAACGTTTATAGCAAAATCGTGTTTATCGCAAGAAACAACGATTTTTACAATTTGACCATTTTCACAAACAAACCCATATTCCTCTGCATGCGAACGTGAAATTGTTGTTATATATAGGTGAATCCACATGAATTTAACATTTTTTTAAGAAATTAGACAAATCCCACGGAATTTGTAGATTTTATTGATATTTATATAGTTAAAATCTCGCAAAAACGAAATTTTTTGAAGGATTTTTTTTTGTGGGGAAAATCGAAACCAGTGACATAATACAGTTCAGTCATGTATACTAAACACTCTGTCCAAGAATTAGCACAATCGGTTGGAATATAGAGATTTTATTAATGTTTATAGCAAAATCGTGTTTTTACCGCAAGAAACGACGATTTTTACAATTGGACGATTTACACAAACAAACCCATATTCCTCTGCATGCGAACGTGAAATTGTTGTTATATACAGGTGACTCCACATGAATTTAACATTTTTTTAAGAAATTAGACAAATCCCACGGAATTTGTAGATTATATTGATATTTATATAGTTAAAAAACTCGCAAAAACGAAATTTTTTGAAGGATTTTTTTTTGTGGGGAAAATCGAAACCAGTGACATAATACAGTTCAATCATGTATACTAAACACTCTGTGAAAGAATTAGCACAATCGGTTGGAATATAGAGATTTTATTAGCGTTTATAGCAAAATCGTGTTTTTACCGCAAGAAACGACGATTTTTACAATTTGACGATTTTCACGAACAATCCCATATTCCTCTGCATGCGAACGTGAAATTGTTGTTATATATAGGTGACTCCACATGAATTTAACATTTTTTTAAGAAATTAGACAAATCCCCCGGAATTTGTAGATTTTATTGATATTTATATAGTTAAAATCTCGCAAAAACGAAATTTTTTGAAGGATTTTTTTTGTGGGGAAAATCAAAACCAGTGATATAATACAGTTCAATCATGTATACTAAACACTCTGTCCAAGAATTAGCACAATCGGTTGGAATGTAGAGATTTTATTAATGTTTATAGCAAAATCGTGTTTATACCGCAAGAAACGACGATTTTTACAATTGGACGATTTACACAAACAAACCCATATTCCTCTGCATGCGAACGTGAAATTGTTGTTATATATAGGTGAATCCACATGAATTTAACAATTTTTTAAGAAATTAGACAAATCCCACGGAATTTGTAGATTTTATTGATATTTATATAGTTAAAATCTCGCAAAAACGAAATTTTTTGAAGGATTTTTTTTTGTGGGGAAAATCGAAACCAGTGATACAATACAGTTCAATTATGTATACTAAACACTCTGTGAAAATATTAGCACAATCGGTTGGAATAGAGAGATTTTATTAACGTTTAAACAAAATCGTGTTTTTACCGCAAGAAACGACGATTTTTACAATTGGACTATTTACACAAACAAACCCATATTCCTCTGCATGCGAACGTGAAATTGTTGTTATATATAGGTGAATCCACATGAATTTAACATTTTTTTAAGTAATTAGACAAATCCCACGGAATTTGTAGATTTTATTGATATTTATATAGTTAAAATCTCGCAAAAACGAAATTTTTTGAAGGATTTTTTTTTGTGGGGAAAATCGAAACCAGTGATATAATACAGTTCAGTTATGTATACTAAACACTCTGTGAAAGAATTAGCACAATCGGTTGGAATATAGAGATTTTATTAACGTTTATAACAAAATCGTGTTTTTACCGCAAGAAACGACGATTTTTATACAATTGGACGATTTACACAAACAAACCCATATTCCTCTGCATGCGAACGTGAAATTGTTGTTATATACAGGTGACTCCACATGAATTTAACATTTTTTTAAGAATTAGACAAATCCCACGGAATTTGTAGATTTTATTGATATTTATATAGTTAAAAAACTCGCAAAAACGAAATTTTTTTGAAGGATTTTTTTTGTGGGGAAAATCGAAACCAGTGACATAATACAGTTCAATCATGTATACTAAACACTCTGTCAAAGAATTAGCACAATCGGTTGGAATATAGAGATTTTATTAACGTTTATAACAAAATCGTGTTTTTACCGCAAGAAACGACTTTTTTTACAATTGGACGATTTACACAAACAAACCCATATTCCTCTGCATGCGAACGTGAAATTGTTGTTATATACAGGTGACTCACATGAATTTAACATTTTTTTAAGAAATTAGACAAATCCCAAGGAATTTGTATATTTATAAATATTTATATAGTTAATAATCTCGCAAAAACGAAATTTTTTGAAGGATTTTTTTTTGTGGGAAAATCGAAACCAGTGTTATAATACAGTTCAATCATGTATACTAAACACTCTGTCAAAGAATTAGCACAATCGGTTGGAATATAGAGATTTTATTAACGTTTATAGCAAAATCGTGTTTTTACCGCAAGAAACGACGATTTTTACAATTGGACGATTTACCACAAACAAACCCTGATTCCTCTGCATGCGAACGTGAAATTGTTGTTATATATAGGTGAATCCACATGAATTTAACATTTTTTAAAGAAATTAGACAAATCCCACGGAATTTGTAGATTATATTGATATTTATATAGTTAAAAAACTCGAAAAAACGAAATTTTTTGAAGGATTTTTTTTTGTGGGAAAATCGAAACCAGTGACATAATACAGTTCAATCATGTATACTAAACACTCTGTGAAAGAATTAGCACAATCGGTTGGAATATAGAGATTTTATTAACGTTTATAGCAAAATCGTGTTTTTAACCGCAAGAAACAACGATTTTTACAATTTGACCATTTTCACAAACAAACCCATATTCCTCTGCATGCGAACGTGAAATTGTTGTTATATATAGGTGAATCCACATGAATTTAACATTTTTTTAAGAAATTAGACAAATCCCACGGAATTTGTAGATTTTATTGATATTTATATAGTTAAAATCTCGCAAAAACGAAATTTTTTGAAGGATTTTTTTTTGTGGGGAAAATCGAAACCAGTGACATAATACAGTTCAGTCATGTATACTAAACACTCTGTCCAAGAATTAGCACAATCGGTTGGAATATAGAGATTTTATTAATGTTTATAGCAAAATCGTGTTTTTACCGCAAGAAACGACGATTTTTACAATTGGACGATTTACACAAACAAACCCATATTCCTCTGCATGCGAACGTGAAATTGTTGTTATATACAGGTGACTCCACATGAATTTAACATTTTTTTAAGAAATTAGACAAATCCCACGGAATTTGTAGATTATATTGATATTTATATAGTTAAAAAACTCGCAAAAACGAAATTTTTTGAAGGATTTTTTTTTGTGGGGAAAATCGAAACCAGTGACATAATACAGTTCAATCATGTATACTAAACACTCTGTGAAAGAATTAGCACAATCGGTTGGAATATAGAGATTTTATTAGCGTTTATAGCAAAATCGTGTTTTTACCGCAAGAAACGACGATTTTTACAATTTGACGATTTTCACGAACAATCCCATATTCCTCTGCATGCGAACGTGAAATTGTTGTTATATATAGGTGACTCCACATGAATTTAACATTTTTTTAAGAAATTAGACAAATCCCCCGGAATTTGTAGATTTTATTGATATTTATATAGTTAAAATCTCGCAAAAACGAAATTTTTTGAAGGATTTTTTTTTGTGGGGAAAATCAAAACCAGTGATATAATACAGTTCAATCATGTATACTAAACACTCTGTCCAAGAATTAGCACAATCGGTTGGAATGTAGAGATTTTATTAATGTTTATAACAAAATCGTGTTTATACCGCAAGAAACGACGATTTTTACAATTGGACGATTTACACAAACAAACCCATATTCCTCTGCATGCGAACGTGAAATTGTTGTTATATATAGGTGAATCCACATGAATTTAACAATTTTTTAAGAAATTAGACAAATCCCACGGAATTTGTAGATTTTATTGATATTTATATAGTTAAAATCTCGCAAAAACGAAATTTTTTGAAGGATTTTTTTTTGTGGGGAAAATCGAAACCAGTGATACAATACAGTTCAATTATGTATACTAAACACTCTGTGAAAGTATTAGCACAATCGGTTGGAATAGAGAGATTTTATTAACGTTTAAACAAAATCGTGTTTTTACCGCAAGAAACGACGATTTTTACAATTGGACTATTTACACAAACAAACCCATATTCCTCTGCATGCGAACGTGAAATTGTTGTTATATACAGGTGACTCCACATGAATTTAACATTTTTTTAAGAAATTAGACAAATCCCACGGAATTTGTAGATTATATTGATATTTATATAGTTAAAAAACTCTCAAAAACGAAATTTTTTGAAGGATTTTTTTTTGTGGGGAAAATCGAAACCAGTGACATAATACAGTTCAATCATGTATACTAAACACTCTGTCAAAGAATTAGCACAATCGGTTGGAATATAGAGATTTTATTAACGTTTATAACAAAATCGTGTTTTTACTGCAAGAAACGACTTTTTTTACAATTGGACGATTTACACAAACAAACCCATATTCCTCTGCATGCGAACGTGAAATTGTTGTTATATACAGGTGACTCCACATGAATTTAACATTTTTTAAGAAATTAGACAAATCCCAAGGAATTTGTATATTTTATAAATATTTATATAGTTAATAATCTCGCAAAAACGAAATTTTTTGAAGGATTTTTTTTTGTGGGGAAAATCGAAACCAGTGATATAATACAGTTCAATCATGTATACTAAACACTCTGACCAAGAATTAGCACAATCGGTTGGAATATAGAGATTTTATTAATGTTTATAGCAAAATCGTGTTTTTACGCAAGAAACGACGATTTTTACAATTGGACGATTTACACAAACAAACCCACATTCCTCTGCATGCGAACGTGAAATTGTTGTTATATATAGGTGAATCCACATGAATTTAACATTTTTTTAAGAAATTAGACAAATCCCATGGAATTTGTAGATTTTATTGATATTTATATAGTTAAAATCTCGCAAAAACGAAATTTTTTTAAGGATTTTTTTTTTGTGGGGAAAATCGAAACCAGTGATATAATACAGTTCAATTATGTATACTAAACACTCTGTGAAAGAATTAGCACAATCGGTTGGAATATAGAGATTTTATTAACGTTTATAACAAAATCGTGTTTTTACCGCAAGAAACGACGATTTTTACAATTGGACGATTTACACAAACAAACCCATATTCCTCTGCATGCGAACGTGAAATTGTTGTTATATACAGGTGACTCCACATGAATTTAACATTTTTTTAAGAAATTAGACAAATCCCACGGAATTTGTAGATTTTATTGATATTTATATAGTTAAAAAACTCGCAAAAACGAAATTTTTTGAAGGATTTTTTTTGTGGGGAAAATCGAAACCAGTGACATAATACAGTTCAATCATGTATACTAAACACTCTGTCAAAGAATTAGCACAATCGGTTGGAATATAGAGATTTTATTAACGTTTATAACAAAATCGTGTTTTTACCGCAAGAAACGACTTTTTTTACAATTGGACGATTTACACAAACAAACCCATATTCCTCTGCATGCGAACGTGAAATTGTTGTTATATACAGGTGACTCCACATGAATTTAACATTTTTTTAAGAAATTAGACAAATCCCAAGGAATTTGTATGTTTTATAAGTATTTATATAGTTAATAATCTCGCAAAAACGAAATTTTTTGAAGGATTTTTTTTTGTGGGGAAAATCGAAACCAGTGTTATAATACAGTTCAATCATGTATACTAAACACTCTGTCAAAGAATTAGCACAATCGGTTGGAATATAGAGATTTTATTAACGTTTATAGCAAAATCGTGTTTTTACCGCAAGAAACGACGATTTTTACAATTGGACGATTTACACAAACAAACCCTGATTCCTCTGCATGCGAACGTGAAATTGTTGTTATATATAGGTGAATCCACATGAATTTAACATTTTTTTAAGAAATTAGACAAATCCCACGGAATTTGTAGATTATATTGATATTTATATAGTTAAAAAACTCGAAAAAACGAAATTTTTTGAAGGATTTTTTTTTGTGGGGAAAATCGAAACCAGTGACATAATACAGTTCAATCATGTATACTAAACACTCTGTGAAAGAATTAGCACAATCGGTTGGAATATAGAGATTTTATTAACGTTTATAACAAAATCGTGTTTTTCCCGCAAGAAACAACGATTTTTACAATTTGACCATTTTCACAAACAAACCCATATTCCTCTGCATGCGAACGTGAAATTGTTGTTATATATAGGTGAATCCACATGAATTTAACATTTTTTTAAGAAATTAGACAAATCCCACGGAATTTGTAGATTTTATTGATATTTATATAGTTAAAATCTCGCAAAAACGAAATTTTTTGAAGGATTTTTTTTTGTGGAAAAAAAATCGAAACCAGTGACATAGTACAGTTCAGTCATGTATACTAAACACTCTGTCCAAGAATTAGCACAATCGGTTGGAATATAGAGATTTTATTAATGTTTATAGCAAAATCGTGTTTTTACCGCAAGAAACGACGATTTTTACAATTGGACGATTTACACAAACAAACCCATATTCCTCTGCATGCGAACGTGAAATTGTTGTTATATATAGGTGAATCCACATGAATTTAACATTTTTTTAAGTAATTAGACAAATCCCACGGAATTTGTAGATTTTATTGATATTTATATAGTTAAAATCTCGCAAAAACGAAATTTTTTGAAGGATTTTTTTTTGTGGGGAAAATCGAAACCAGTGATATAATACAGTTCAATTATGTATACTAAACACTCTGTGAAAGAATTAGCACAATCGGTTGGAATATAGAGATTTTATTAACGTTTATAACAAAATCGTGTTTTTACCGCAAGAAACGACGATTTTTACAATTGGACGATTTACACAAACAAACCCATATTCCTCTGCATGCGAACGTGAAATTGTCGTTATATACAGGTGACTCCACATGAATTTAACATTCTTTTAAGAAATTAGACAAATCCCACTTAATTTGTAGATTTTATTGATATTTATATAGTTAAAATATCGCAAAAACGAAATTTTTTGAAGGATTTTTTTTGTGGGGAAAATCGAAACCAGTGATATAATACAGTTCAATTATGTATACTAAACACTCTGTGAAAGTATTAGCACAATCGGTTGGAATAGAGAGATTTTATTAACGTTTAAACAAAATCGTGTTTTTACCGCAAGAAACGACGATTTTTACAATTGGACGATTTACACAAACAAACTCATATTCCTCTGCATGCGAACGTGAAATTGTTGTTATATACAGGTGACTCCACATGAATTTAACATTTTTTTAAGAAATTAGACAAATCCCACGGAATTTGTAGATTATATTGATATTTATATAGTTAAAAAACTCGCAAAAACGAAATTTTTTGAAGGATTTTTTTTTGTGGGAAAAATCGAAACCAGTGACATAATACAGTTCAATCATGTATACTAAACACTCTGTGAAAGAATTAGCACAATCGGTTGGAATATAGAGATTTTATTAGCGTTTATAGCAAAATCGTGTTTTTACCGCAAGAAACGACGATTTTTACAATTTGACGATTTTCACGAACAAACCCATATTCCTCTGCATGCGAACGTGAAATTGTTGTTATATATAGGTGACTCCACATGAATTTAACATTTTTTTAAGAAATTAGACAAATCCCCCGGAATTTGTAGATTTTATTGATATTTATATAGTTAAAATCTCGCAAAAACGAAATTTTTTGAAGGATTTTTTTATGTGGGGAAAATCGAAACCAGTGATATAATACAGTTCAATCATGTATACTAAACACTCTGTCCCAGAATTAGCACAATCGGTTGGAATGTAGAGATTTTATTAATGTTTATAGCAAAATCGTGTTTATACCGCAAGAAACGACGATTTTTACAATTGGACGATTTACACAAACAAACCCATATTCCTCTGCATGCGAACGTGAAATTGTTGTTATATATAGGTGAATCCACATGAATTTAACATTTTTTTAAGAAATTAGACAAATCCCACGGAATTTGTAGATTTTATTGATATTTATATAGTTAAAATCTCGCAAAAACGAAATTTTTTGAAGGATTTTTTTTTGTGGGGAAAATCGAAACCAGTGATACAATACAGTTCAATTATGTATACTAAACACTCTGTGAAAGTATTAGCACAATCGGTTGGAATAGAGAGATTTTATTAACGTTTAAACAAAATCGTGTTTTTACCGCAAGAAACGACGATTTTTACAATTGGACTATTTACACAAACAAACCCATATTCCTCTGCATGCGAACGTGAAATTGTTGTTATATACAGGTGACTCCACATGAATTTAACATTTTTTTAAGAAATTAGACAAATCCCACGGAATTTGTAGATTATATTGATATTTATATAGTTAAAAAACTCTCAAAAACGAAATTTTTTGAAGGATTTTTTTTGTTGGGAAAATCGAAACCAGTGACATAATACAGTTCAATCATGTATACTAAACACTCTGTGAAAGAATTAGCACAATCGGTTGGAATATAGAGATTTTATTAGCGTTCATAGCAAAATCGTGTTTTTACCGCAAGAAACGACGATTTTTACAATTTGACGATTTTCACGAACAAACCCATATTCCTCTGCATGCGAACGTGAAATTGTTGTTATATATAGGTGAATCCACATGAATTTAACATTTTTTTAAGAAATTAGACAAATCCCACGGAATTTGTAGATTTTATTGATATTTATATAGTTAAAATCTCGCAAAAACGAAATTTTTTGAAGGATTTTTTTTTGTGGGGAAAATCGAAACCAGTGATATAATACAGTTCAATTATGTATACTAAACACTCTGTGAAAGAATTAGCACAATCGGTTGGAATATAGAGATTTTATTAACGTTTATAACAAAATCGTGTTTTTACCGCAAGAAACGACGATTTTTACAATTGGACGATTTACACAAACAAACCCATATTCCTCTGCATGCGAACGTGAAATTGTTGTTATATACAGGTGACTCCACATGAATTTAACATTTTTTTAAGAAATTAGACAAATCCCACGGAATTTGTAGATTTTATTGATATTTATATAGTTAAAAAACTCGCAAAAACGAAATTTTTTGAAGGATTTTTTTTTGTGGGGAAAATCGAAATCAGTGACATAATACAGTTCAATCATGTATACTAAACACTCTGTCAAAGAATTAGCACAATCGGTTGGAATATAGAGATTTTATTAACGTTTATAACAAAATCGTGTTTTTACTGCAAGAAACGACTTTTTTTACAATTGGACGATTTACACAAACAAACCCATATTCCTCTGCATGCGAACGTGAAATTGTTGTTATATACAGGTGACTCCACATGAATTTAACATTTTTTAAGAAATTAGACAAATCCCAAGGAATTTGTATATTTTATAAATATTTATATAGTTAATTATCTCGCAAAAACGAAATTTTTTGAAGGATTTTTTTTTGTGGGGAAAATCGAAACCAGTGTTATAATACAGTTCAATCATGTATACTAAACACTCTGTCAAAGAATTAGCACAATCGGTTGGAATATAGAGATTTTATTAACGTTTATAGCAAAATCGTGTTTTTACCGCAAGAAACGACGATTTTTACAATTGGACGATTTACACAAACAAACCCTGATTCCTCCGCATGCGAACGTGAAATTGTTGTTATATATAGGTGAATCCACATGAATATAACATTTTTTTAAGAAATTAGACAAATCCCACGGAATTTGTAGATTATATTGATATTTATATAGTTAAAAAACTCGAAAAAACGAAATTTTTTGAAGGATTTTTTTTTGTGGGGAAATTCGAAACCAGTGACATAATACAGTTCAATCATGTATACTAAACACTCTGTGAAAGAATTAGCACAATCGGTTGGAATATAGAGATTTTATTAACGTTTATAGCAAAATCGTGTTTTTACCGCAAGAAACAACGATTTTTACAATTTGACCATTTTCACAAACAAACCCATATTCCTCTGCATGCGAACGTGAAATTGTTGTTATATATAGGTGAATCCACATGAATTTAACATTTTTTTAAGAAATTAGACAAATCCCACGGAATTTGTAGATTTTATTGATATTTATATAGTTAAAATCTCGCAAAAACGAAATTTTTTGAAGGATTTTTTTTTGTGGAAAAAAAATCGAAACCAGTGACATAATACAGTTCAGTCATGTATACTAAACACTCTGTCCAAGAATTAGCACAATCGGTTGGAATATAGAGATTTTATTAATGTTTATAGCAAAATCGTGTTTTTACCGCAAGAAACGACGATTTTTACAATTGGACGATTTACACAAACAAACCCATATTCCTCTGCATGCGAACGTGAAATTGTTGTTATATATAGGTGAATCCACATGAATTTAACATTTTTTTAAGAAATTAGACAAATCCCACGGAATTTGTAGATTTTATTGATATTTATATAGTTAAAATCTCGCAAAAACGAAATTTTTTGAAGGATTTTTTTTTGTGGGGAAAATCGAAACCAGTGATATAATACAGTTCAATAATGTATACTAAACACTCTGTGAAAGAATTAGCACAATCGGTTGGAATATAGAGATTTTATTAACGTTTATAACAAAATCGTATTTTTACCGCAAGAAACGACGATTTTTACAATTGGACGATTTACACAAACAAACCCATATTCCTCTGCATGCGAACGTGAAATTGTTGTTATATGCAGGTGACTCCACATGAATTTAACATTCTTTTAAGAAATTAGACAAATCCCACGGAATTTGTAGATTTTATTGATATTTATATAGTTAAAATATCGCAAAAACGAAATTTTTTGAAGGATTTTTTTTTTTGTGGGGAAAATCGAAACCAGTGATATAATACAGTTCAATTATGTATACTAAACACTCTGTGAAAGTATTAGCACAATCGGTTGGAATAGAGAGATTTTATTAACGTTTAAACAAAATCGTGTTTTTACCGCAAGAAACGACGATTTTTACAATTGGAGGATTTACACAAACAAACCCATATTCCTCTGCATGCGAACGTGAAATTGTTGTTATATACAGGTGACTCCACATGAATTTAACATTTTTTTAAGAAATTAGACAAATCCCACGGAATTTGTAGATTATATTGATATTTATATAGTTAAAAAACTCGCAAAAACGAAATTTTTTGAAGGATTTTTTTTTGTGGGGAAAATCGAAACCAGTGACATAATACAGTTCAATCATGTATACTAAACACTCTGTGAAAGAATTAGCACAATCGGTTGGAATATAGAGATTTTATTAGCGTTTATAGCAAAATCGTGTTTTTACCGCAAGAAACGACGATTTTTACAATTTGACGATTTTCAAGAACAAACCCATATTCCTCTGCATGCGAACGTGAAATTGTTGTTATATATAGGTGACTCCACATGAATTTAACATTTTTTTAAGAAATTAGACAAATCCCACGGAATTTGTAGATTTTATTGATATTTATATAGTTAAAATCTCGCAAAAACGAAATTTTTTGAAGGATTTTTTTTTGTGGGGAAAATCGAAACCAGTGATATAGTACAGTTCAATCATGTATACTAAACACTCTGTCCAAGAATTAGCACAATCGGTTGGAATGTAGAGATTTTATTAATGTTTATAGCAAAATCGTGTTTTTACCGCAAGAAGCGACGATTTTTACAATTGGACGATTTACACAAACAATCCCATATTCCTCTGCATGCGAACGTGAAATTGTTGTTATATATAGGTGACTCCACATGAATTTAACATTTTTTTAAGAAATTAGACAAATCCCCCGCAATTTGTAGATTTTATTGATATTTATATAGTTAAAATCTCGCAAAAACGAAATTTTTTGAAGGATTTTTTTTTGTGGGGAAAATCGAAACCAGTGATATAATACAGTTCAATCATGTATACTAAACACTGTGTCCAAGAATTAGCACAATCGGTTGGAATATAGAGATTTTATTAATGTTTATAGCAAAATCGTGTTTTTACGCAAGAAACGACGATTTTTACAATTGGACGATTTACACAAACAAACCCACATTCCTCTGCATGCGAACGTGAAATTGTTGTTATATATAGGTGAATCCACATGAATTTAACATTTTTTTAAGAAATTAGACAAATCCCACGGAATTTGTAGATTTTATTGATATTTATATAGTTAAAATCTCGCAAAAACGAAATTTTTTGAAGGATTTTTTTTTTGTGGGGAAATCGAAACCAGTGATATAATACAGTTCAATTATGTATACTAAACACTCTGTGAAAGAATTAGCACAATCGGTTGGAATATAGAGATTTTATTAACGTTTATAACAAAATCGTGTTTTTACCGCAAGAAACGACGATTTTTACAATTGGACGATTTACACAAACAAACCCATATTCCTCTGCATGCGAACGTGAAATTGTTCTTATATACAGGTGACTCCACATGAATTTAACATTTTTTTAAGAAATTAGACAAATCCCACGGAATTTGTAGATTTTATTGATATTTATATAGTTAAAAAACTCGCAAAAACGAAATTTTTTGAAGGATTTTTTTTTGTGGGGAAAATCGAAACCAGTGACATAATACAGTTCAATCATGTATACTAAACACTCTGTCAAAGAATTAGCACAATCGGTTGGAATATAGAGATTTTATTAACGTTTATAACAAAATCGTGTTTTTACTGCAGGAAACGACTTTTTTTACAATTGGACGATTTACACAAACAAACCCATATTCCTCTGCATGCGAACGTGAAATTGTTGTTATATACAGGTGACTCCACATGAATTTAACATTTTTTAAGAAATTAGACAAATCCCAAGGAATTTGTATATTTTATAAATATTTATATAGTTAATAATCTCGCAAAAACGAAATTTTTTGAAGGATTTTTTTTTGTGGGGAAAATCGAAACCAGTGTTATAATACAGTTCAATCATGTATACTAAACACTCTGTCAAAGAATTAGCACAATCGGTTGGAATATAGAGATTTTATTAACGTTTATAGCAAAATCGTGTTTTTACCGCAAGAAACGACGATTTTTACAATTGGACGATTTACACAAACAAACCCTGATTCCTCCGCATGCGAACGTGAAATTGTTGTTATATATAGGTGAATCCACATGAATATAACATTTTTTTAAGAAATTAGACAAATCCCACGGAATTTGTAGATTATATTGATATTTATATAGTTAAAAAACTCGAAAAAACGAAATTTTTTGAAGGATTTTTTTTTGTGGGGAAATTCGAAACCAGTGACATAATACAGTTCAATCATGTATACTAAACACTCTGTGAAAGAATTAGCACAATCGTTTGAATATAGAGATTTTATTAACGTTTATAGCAAAATCGTGTTTTTTACCGCAAGAAACAACGATTTTTACAATTTGACCATTTTCACAAACAAACCCATATTCCTCTGCATGCGAACGTGAAATTGTTGTTATATATAGGTGAATCCACATGAATTTAACATTTTTTAAGAAATTAGACAAATCCCACGGAATTTGTAGATTTTATTGATATTTATATAGTTAAAATCTCGCAAAAACGAAATTTTTTGAAGGATTTTTTTTTGTGGGGAAAATCGAAACCAGTGACATAATACAGTTCAATCATATATACTAAACACTCTGTCCAAGAATTAGCACAATCGGTTGGAATATAGAGATTTTATTAATGTTTATAGCAAAATCGTGTTTTTACCGCAAGAAACGACGATTTTTACAATTGGACGATTTACACAAACAAACCCATATTCCTCTGCATGCGAACGTGAAATTGTTGTTATATACCAGGTGACTCCACATGAATTTAACATTTTTTAAGAAATTAGACAAATCCCACGGAATTTGTAGATTATATTGATATTTATATAGTTAAAAAACTCGCAAAAACGAAATTTTTGAAGGATTTTTTTTTGTGGGAAAATCGAAACCAGTGACATAATACAGTTCAATCATGTATACTAAACACTCTGTGAAAGAATTAGCACAATCGGTTGGAATATAGAGATTTTATTAGCGTTTATAGCAAAATCGTGTTTTTACCGCAAGAAACGACGATTTTTACAATTTGACGATTTTCAAGAACAAACCCATATTCCTCTGCATGCGAACGTGAAATTGTTGTTATATATAGGTGACTCCACATGAATTTAACATTTTTTTAAGAAATTAGACAAATCCCCCGGAATTTGTAGATTTTATTGATATTTATATAGTTAAAATCTAGCAAAAACGAAATTTTTTGAAGGATCTTTTTTGTGGGGAAAATCGAAACCAGTGTTATAATACAGTTCAATCATGTATACTAAACACTGTGTCCAAGAATTAGCACAATCGGTTGGAATATAGAGATTTTATTAATGTTTATAGCAAAATCGTGTTTTTACGCAAGAAACGACGATTTTTACAATTGGACGATTTACACAAACAAACCCACATTCCTCTGCATGCGAACGTGAAATTGTTGTTATATATAGGTGAATCCACATGAATTTAACATTTTTTTAAGAAATTAGACAAATCCCACGGAATTTGTAGATTTTATTGATATTTATATAGTTAAAATCTCGCAAAAACGAAATTTTTTGAAGGATTTTTTTTTGTGGGGAAAATCGAAACCAGTGATATAATACAGTTCAATAATGTATACTAAACACTCTGTGAAAGAATTAGCACAATCGGTTGGAATATAGAGATTTTATTAACGTTTATAACAAAATCGTATTTTTACCGCAAGAAACGACGATTTTTACAATTGGACGATTTACACAAACAAACCCATATTCCTCTGCATGCGAACGTGAAATTGTTGTTATATGCAGGTGACTCCACATGAATTTAACATTCTTTTAAGAAATTAGACAAATCCCACGGAATTTGTAGATTTTATTGATATTTATATAGTTAAAATATCGCAAAAACGAAATTTTTTGAAGGATTTTTTTTTTTGTGGGGAAAATCGAAACCAGTGATATAATACAGTTCAATTATGTATACTAAACACTCTGTGAAAGTATTAGCACAATCGGTTGGAATAGAGAGATTTTATTAACGTTTAAACAAAATCGTGTTTTTACCGCAAGAAACGACGATTTTTACAATTGGAGGATTTACACAAACAAACCCATATTCCTCTGCATGCGAACGTGAAATTGTTGTTATATACAGGTGACTCCACATGAATTTAACATTTTTTTAAGAAATTAGACAAATCCCACGGAATTTGTAGATTATATTGATATTTATATAGTTAAAAAACTCGCAAAAACGAAATTTTTTGAAGGATTTTTTTTTGTGGGGAAAATCGAAACCAGTGACATAATACAGTTCAATCATGTATACTAAACACTCTGTGAAAGAATTAGCACAATCGGTTGGAATATAGAGATTTTATTAGCGTTTATAGCAAAATCGTGTTTTTACCGCAAGAAACGACGATTTTTACAATTTGACGATTTTCAAGAACAAACCCATATTCCTCTGCATGCGAACGTGAAATTGTTGTTATATATAGGTGACTCCACATGAATTTAACATTTTTTTAAGAAATTAGACAAATCCCACGGAATTTGTAGATTTTATTGATATTTATATAGTTAAAATCTCGCAAAAACGAAATTTTTTGAAGGATTTTTTTTTGTGGGGAAAATCGAAACCAGTGATATAGTACAGTTCAATCATGTATACTAAACACTCTGTCCAAGAATTAGCACAATCGGTTGGAATGTAGAGATTTTATTAATGTTTATAGCAAAATCGTGTTTTTACCGCAAGAAGCGACGATTTTTACAATTGGACGATTTACACAAACAATCCCATATTCCTCTGCATGCGAACGTGAAATTGTTGTTATATATAGGTGACTCCACATGAATTTAACATTTTTTTAAGAAATTAGACAAATCCCCCGCAATTTGTAGATTTTATTGATATTTATATAGTTAAAATCTCGCAAAAACGAAATTTTTTGAAGGATTTTTTTTTGTGGGGAAAATCGAAACCAGTGATATAATACAGTTCAATCATGTATACTAAACACTGTGTCCAAGAATTAGCACAATCGGTTGGAATATAGAGATTTTATTAATGTTTATAGCAAAATCGTGTTTTTACGCAAGAAACGACGATTTTTACAATTGGACGATTTACACAAACAAACCCACATTCCTCTGCATGCGAACGTGAAATTGTTGTTATATATAGGTGAATCCACATGAATTTAACATTTTTTTAAGAAATTAGACAAATCCCACGGAATTTGTAGATTTTATTGATATTTATATAGTTAAAATCTCGCAAAAACGAAATTTTTTGAAGGATTTTTTTTTTGTGGGGAAATCGAAACCAGTGATATAATACAGTTCAATTATGTATACTAAACACTCTGTGAAAGAATTAGCACAATCGGTTGGAATATAGAGATTTTATTAACGTTTATAACAAAATCGTGTTTTTACCGCAAGAAACGACGATTTTTACAATTGGACGATTTACACAAACAAACCCATATTCCTCTGCATGCGAACGTGAAATTGTTCTTATATACAGGTGACTCCACATGAATTTAACATTTTTTTAAGAAATTAGACAAATCCCACGGAATTTGTAGATTTTATTGATATTTATATAGTTAAAAAACTCGCAAAAACGAAATTTTTTGAAGGATTTTTTTTTGTGGGGAAAATCGAAACCAGTGACATAATACAGTTCAATCATGTATACTAAACACTCTGTCAAAGAATTAGCACAATCGGTTGGAATATAGAGATTTTATTAACGTTTATAACAAAATCGTGTTTTTACTGCAGGAAACGACTTTTTTTACAATTGGACGATTTACACAAACAAACCCATATTCCTCTGCATGCGAACGTGAAATTGTTGTTATATACAGGTGACTCCACATGAATTTAACATTTTTTAAGAAATTAGACAAATCCCAAGGAATTTGTATATTTTATAAATATTTATATAGTTAATAATCTCGCAAAAACGAAATTTTTTGAAGGATTTTTTTTTGTGGGGAAAATCGAAACCAGTGTTATAATACAGTTCAATCATGTATACTAAACACTCTGTCAAAGAATTAGCACAATCGGTTGGAATATAGAGATTTTATTAACGTTTATAGCAAAATCGTGTTTTTACCGCAAGAAACGACGATTTTTACAATTGGACGATTTACACAAACAAACCCTGATTCCTCCGCATGCGAACGTGAAATTGTTGTTATATATAGGTGAATCCACATGAATATAACATTTTTTTAAGAAATTAGACAAATCCCACGGAATTTGTAGATTATATTGATATTTATATAGTTAAAAAACTCGAAAAAACGAAATTTTTTGAAGGATTTTTTTTTTGTGGGGAAATTCGAAACCAGTGACATAATACAGTTCAATCATGTATACTAAACACTCTGTGAAAGAATTAGCACAATCGTTTGGAATATAGAGATTTTATTAACGTTTATAGCAAAATCGTGTTTTTACCGCAAGAAACAACGATTTTTACAATTTGACCATTTTCACAAACAAACCCATATTCCTCTGCATGCGAACGTGAAATTGTTGTTATATATAGGTGAATCCACATGAATTTAACATTTTTTTAAGAAATTAGACAAATCCCACGGAATTTGTAGATTTTATTGATATTTATATAGTTAAAATCTCGCAAAAACGAAATTTTTTGAAGGATTTTTTTTTGTGGGGAAAATCGAAACCAGTGACATAATACAGTTCAATCATATATACTAAACACTCTGTCCAAGAATTAGCACAATCGGTTGGAATATAGAGATTTTATTAATGTTTATAGCAAAATCGTGTTTTTACCGCAAGAAACGACGATTTTTACAATTGGACGATTTACACAAACAAACCCATATTCCTCTGCATGCGAACGTGAAATTGTTGTTATATACAGGTGACTCCACATGAATTTAACATTTTTTTAAGAAATTAGACAAATCCCACGGAATTTGTAGATTATATTGATATTTATATAGTTAAAAAACTCGCAAAAACGAAATTTTTTGAAGGATTTTTTTTTGTGGGGAAAATCGAAACCAGTGACATAATACAGTTCAATCATGTATACTAAACACTCTGTGAAAGAATTAGCACAATCGGTTGGAATATAGAGATTTTATTAGCGTTTATAGCAAAATCGTGTTTTTACCGCAAGAAACGACGATTTTTACAATTTGACGATTTTCAAGAACAAACCCATATTCCTCTGCATGCGAACGTGAAATTGTTGTTATATATAGGTGACTCCACATGAATTTAACATTTTTTTAAGAAATTAGACAAATCCCCCGGAATTTGTAGATTTTATTGATATTTATATAGTTAAAATCTCGCAAAAACGAAATTTTTTGAAGGATTTTTTTTTGTGGGGAAAATCGAAACCAGTGATATAATACAGTTCAATCATGTATACTAAACACTCTGTCCAAGAATTAGCACAATCGGTTGGAATGTAGAGATTTTATTAATGTTTATAGCAAAATCGTGTTTTTACCGCAAGAAGCGACGATTTTTACAATTGGACGATTTACACAAACAATCCCATATTCCTCTGCATGCGAACGTGAAATTGTTGTTATATATAGGTGACTCCACATGAATTTAACATTTTTTTAAGAAATTAGACAAATCCCCCGGAATTTGTAGATTTTATTGATATTTATATAGTTAAAATCTAGCAAAAACGAAATTTTTTGAAGGATCTTTTTTGTGGGGAAAATCGAAACCAGTGTTATAATACAGTTCAATCATGTATACTAAACACTGTGTCCAAGAATTAGCACAATCGGTTGGAATATAGAGATTTTATTAATGTTTATAGCAAAATCGTGTTTTTACGCAAGAAACGACGATTTTTACAATTGGACGATTTACACAAACAAACCCACATTCCTCTGCATGCGAACGTGAAATTGTTGTTATATATAGGTGAATCCACATGAATTTAACATTTTTTTAAGAAATTAGACAAATCCCACGGAATTTGTAGATTTTATTGATATTTATATAGTTAAAATCTCGCAAAAACGAAATTTTTTGAAGGATTTTTTTTTGTGGGGAAAATCGAAACCAGTGATATAATACAGTTCAATTATGTATACTAAACACTCTGTGAAAGAATTAGCACAATCGGTTGGAATATAGAGATTTTATTAACGTTTATAACAAAATCGTGTTTTTACCGCAAGAAACGACGATTTTTACAATTGGACGATTTACACAAACAAACCCATATTCCTCTGCATGCGAACGTGAAATTGTTGTTATATACAGGTGACTCCACATGAATTTCACATTTTTTTAAGAAATTAGACAAATCCCACGGAATTTGTAGATTTTATTGATATTTATATAGTTAAAAAACTCGCAAAAACGAAATTTTTTGAAGGATTTTTTTTTGTGGGGAAAATCGAAACCAGTGACATAATACAGTTCAATCATGTATACTAAACACTCTGTCAAAGAATTAGCACAATCGGTTGGAATATAGAGATTTTATTAACGTTTATAACAAAATCGTGTTTTTACCGCAAGAAACGACTTTTTTTACAATTGGACGATTTACACAAACAAACCCATATTCCTCTGCATGCGAACGTGAAATTGTTGTTATATACAGGTGACTCCACATGAATTTAACATTTTTTTAAGAAATTAGACAAATCCCACGGAATTTGTAGATTTTATTGATATTTATATAGTTAAAATCTCGCAAAAACGAAATTTTTTGAAGGATTTTTTTTTGTGGGGAAAATCGAAACCAGTGACATAATACAGTTCAATCATGTATACTAAACACTCTGTCAAAGAATTAGCACAATCGGTTGGAATATAGAGATTTTATTAACGTTTATAACAAAATCGTGTTTTTACTGCAGGAAACGACTTTTTTTACAATTGGACGATTTACACAAACAAACCCATATTCCTCTGCATGCGAACGTGAAATTGTTGTTATATACAGGTGACTCCACATGAATTTAACATTTTTTAAGAAATTAGACAAATCCCAAGGAATTTGTATATTTTATAAATATTTATATAGTTAATAATCTCGCAAAAACGAAATTTTTTGAAGGATTTTTTTTTGTGGGGAAAATCGAAACCAGTGTTATAATACAGTTCAATCATGTATACTAAACACTCTGTCAAAGAATTAGCACAATCGGTTGGAATATAGAGATTTTATTAACGTTTATAGCAAAATCGTGTTTTTACCGCAAGAAACGACGATTTTTACAATTGGACGATTTACACAAACAAACCCTGATTCCTCCGCATGCGAACGTGAAATTGTTGTTATATATAGGTGAATCCACATGAATATAACATTTTTTTAAGAAATTAGACAAATCCCACGGAATTTGTAGATTATATTGATATTTATATAGTTAAAAAACTCGAAAAAACGAAATTTTTTGAAGGATTTTTTTTTGTGGGGAAATTCGAAACCAGTGACATAATACAGTTCAATCATGTATACTAAACACTCTGTGAAAGAATTAGCACAATCGTTTGGAATATAGAGATTTTATTAACGTTTATAGCAAAATCGTGTTTTTACCGCAAGAAACAACGATTTTTACAATTTGACCATTTTCACAAACAAACCCATATTCCTCTGCATGCGAACGTGAAATTGTTGTTATATATAGGTGAATCCACATGAATTTAACATTTTTTTAAGAAATTAGACAAATCCCACGGAATTTGTAGATTTTATTGATATTTATATAGTTAAAATCTCGCAAAAACGAAATTTTTTGAAGGATTTTTTTTTGTGGGGAAAATCGAAACCAGTGACATAATACAGTTCAATCATATATACTAAACACTCTGTCCAAGAATTAGCACAATCGGTTGGAATATAGAGATTTTATTAATGTTTATAGCAAAATCGTGTTTTTACCGCAAGAAACGACGATTTTTACAATTGGACGATTTACACAAACAAACCCATATTCCTCTGCATGCGAACGTGAAATTGTTGTTATATACAGGTGACTCCACATGAATTTAACATTTTTTTAAGAAATTAGACAAATCCCACGGAATTTGTAGATTATAATTGATATTTATATAGTTAAAAAACTCGCAAAAACGAAATTTTTTGAAGGATTTTTTTTTGTGGGGAAAATCGAAACCAGTGACATAATACAGTTCAATCATGTATACTAAACACTCTGTGAAAGAATTAGCACAATCGGTTGGAATATAGAGATTTTATTAGCGTTTATAGCAAAATCGTGTTTTTACCGCAAGAAACGACGATTTTTACAATTTGACGATTTTCAAGAACAAACCCATATTCCTCTGCATGCGAACGTGAAATTGTTGTTATATATAGGTGACTCCACATGAATTTAACATTTTTTTAAGAAATTAGACAAATCCCCCGAATTTGTAGATTTTATTGATATTTATATAGTTAAAATCTCGCAAAAACGAAATTTTTTGAAGGATTTTTTTTTGTGGGGAAAATCGAAACCAGTGATATAATACAGTTCAATCATGTATACTAAACACTCTGTCCAAGAATTAGCACAATCGGTTGGAATGTAGAGATTTTATTAATGTTTATAGCAAAATCGTGTTTTTACCGCAAGAAGCGACGATTTTTACAATTGGACGATTTACACAAACAATCCCATATTCCTCTGCATGCGAACGTGAAATTGTTGTTATATATAGGTGACTCCACATGAATTTAACATTTTTTTAAGAAATTAGACAAATCCCCCGGAATTTGTAGATTTTATTGATATTTATATAGTTAAAATCTAGCAAAAACGAAATTTTTTGAAGGATCTTTTTTGTGGGGAAAATCGAAACCAGTGTTATAATACAGTTCAATCATGTATACTAAACACTGTGTCCAAGAATTAGCACAATCGGTTGGAATATAGAGATTTTATTAATGTTTATAGCAAAATCGTGTTTTTACGCAAGAAACGACGATTTTTACAATTGGACGATTTACACAAACAAACCCACATTCCTCTGCATGCGAACGTGAAATTGTTGTTATATATAGGTGAATCCACATGAATTTAACATTTTTTTAAGAAATTAGACAAATCCCACGGAATTTGTAGATTTTATTGATATTTATATAGTTAAAATCTCGCAAAAACGAAATTTTTTGAAGGATTTTTTTTTGTGGGGAAAATCGAAACCAGTGATATAATACAGTTCAATTATGTATACTAAACACTCTGTGAAAGAATTAGCACAATCGGTTGGAATATAGAGATTTTATTAACGTTTATAACAAAATCGTGTTTTTACCGCAAGAAACGACGATTTTTACAATTGGACGATTTACACAAACAAACCCATATTCCTCTGCATGCGAACGTGAAATTGTTGTTATATACAGGTGACTCCACATGAATTTCACATTTTTTTTAAGAAATTAGACAAATCCACGGAATTTGTAGATTTTATTGATATTTATATAGTTAAAAAACTCGCAAAAACGAAATTTTTGAAGGATTTTTTTTTGTGGGGAAAATCGAAACCAGTGACATAATACAGTTCAATCATGTATACTAAACACTCTGTCAAAGAATTAGCACAATCGGTTGGAATATAGAGATTTTATTAACGTTTATAACAAAATCGTGTTTTTACCGCAAGAAACGACTTTTTTACAATTGGACGATTTACACAAACAAACCCATATTCCTCTGCATGCGAACGTGAAATTGTTGTTATATACAGGTGACTCCACATGAATTTAACATTTTTTAAGAAATTAACAAATCCCAAGGAATTTGTATATTTTATATATATTTATATAGTTAATAATCTCGCAAAAAACGAAATTTTTTGAAGGACTTTTTTTTTGTGGGGAAAATCGAAACCAGTGTTATAATACAGTTCAATCATGTATACTAAACACTCTGTCAAAGAATTAGCACAATCGGTTGGAATATAGAGATTTTATTAACGTTTATAGCAAAATCGTGTTTTTACCGCAAGAAACGACGATTTTTACAATTGGACGATTTACACAAACAAACCCTGATTCCTCCGCATGCGAACGTGAAATTGTTGTTATATATAGGTGAATCCACATGAATATAACATTTTTTTAAGAAATTAGACAAATCCCACGGAATTTGTAGATTATATTGATATTTATATAGTTAAAAAACTCGAAAAAACGAAATTTTTTGAAGGATTTTTTTTTTGTGGGGAAATTCGAAACCAGTGACATAATACAGTTCAATCATGTCTACTAAACACTCTGTGAAAGAATTAGCACAATCGGTTGGAATATAGAGATTTTATTAACGTTTATAGCAAAATCGTGTTTTTACCGCAAGAAACAACGATTTTTACAATTTGACCATTTTCACAAACAAACCCATATTCCTCTGCATGCGAACGTGAAATTGTTGTTATATATAGGTGAATCCACATGAATTTAACATTTTTTAAGAAATTAGACAAATCCCACGGAATTTGTAGATTTTATTGATATTTATATAGTTAAAATCTCGCAAAAACGAAATTTTTTGAAGGATTTTTTTTTGTGGGGAAAATCGAAACCAGTGACATAATACAGTTCAATCATGTATACTAAACACTCTGTCCAAGAATTAGCACAATCGGTTGGAATATAGAGATTTTATTAATGTTTATAGCAAAATCGTGTTTTTACCGCAAGAAACGACGATTTTTACAATTGGACGATTTACACAAACAAACCCATATTCCTCTGCATGCGAACGTAAAATTGTTGTTATATATAGGTGAATCCACATGAATTTAACATTTTTTTAAGAAATTAGACAAATCCCACGGAATTTGTAGATTTTATTGATATTTATATAGTTAAAAATCTCGCAAAAACGAAATTTTTTGAAGGATTTTTTTTTGTGGGGAAAATCGAAACCAGTGATATAATACAGTTCAATAATGTATACTAAACACTCTGTGAAAGAATTAGCACAATCGGTTGGAATATAGAGATTTTATTAACGTTTATAACAAAATCGTGTTTTTACCGCAAGAAACGACGATTTTTACAATTGGACGGTTTACACAAACAAACCCATATTCCTCTGCATGCGAACGTGAAATTGTTGTTATATACAGGTGACTCCACATGAATTTAACATTCTTTTAAGAAATTAGACAAATCCCACGGAATTTGTAGATTTTATTGATATTTATATAGTTAAAATATCGCAAAAACGAAATTTTTTGAAGGATTTTTTTTTGTGGGGAAAATCGAAACCAGTGATATAATACAGTTCAATTAAGTATGCTAAACACTCTGTGAAAGTATTAGCACAATCGGTTGGAATAGAGAGATTTTATTAACGTTTAAACAAAATCGTGTTTTTACCGCAAGAAACGACGATTTTTACAATTGGACGATTTACACAAACAAACCCATATTCCTCTGCATGCGAACGTGAAATTGTTGTTATATGCAGGTGACTCCTCATGAATTTAACATTTTTTTAAGAAATTAGACAAATCCCACGGAATTTGTAGATTATATTGATATTTATATAGTTAAAAAACTCGCAAAAACGAAATTTTTTGAAGGATTTTTTTTTGTGGGGAAAATCGAAACCAGTGACATAATACAGTTCAATCATGTATACTAAACACTCTGTGAAAGAATTAGCACAATCGGTTGGAATATAGAGATTTTATTAGCGTTTATAGCAAAATCGTGTTTTACCGCAAGAAACGACGATTTTTACAATTTGACGATTTTCACGAACAAACCATATTCCTCTGCATGCGAACGTGAAATTGTTGTTATATATAGGTGACTCCACATGAATTTAACATTTTTTAAGAAATTAGACAAATCCCCCGGAATTTGTAGATTTTATTGATATTTATATAGTTAAAATCTCGCAAAAACGAATTTTTTGAAGGATTTTTTTTTGTGGGGAAAATCGAAACCAGTGATATAATACAGTTCAATCATGTATACTAAACACTCTGTCCAAGAATTAGCACAATCGGTTGGAATGTAGAGATTTTATTAATGTTTATAGCAAAATCGTGTTTTTACCGCAAGAAACGACGATTTTTACAATTGGACGATTTACACAAACAAACCCATATTCCTCTGCATGCGAACGTGAAATTGTTGTTATATATAGGTGAATCCACATGAATTTAACATTTTTTTAAGAAATTAGACAAATCCCACGGAATTTGTTGATTTTATTGATATTTATATAGTTAAAATCTCGCAAAAACGAATTTTTGAAGGATTTTTTTTGTGGGGAAAATCGAAACCAGTGATATAATACAGTTCAATTATGTATACTAAACACTCTGTGAAAAGAATTAGCACAATCGGTTGGAATATAGAGATTTTATTAACGTTTATAACAAAATCGTGTTTTTACCGCAAGAAACGACGATTTTTACAATTGACGATTTACACAAACAAACCCATATTCCCTCTGCATGCGAACGTGAAATTGTTGTTATATACAGGTGACTCCACATGAATTTAACATTCTTTTAAGAAATTAGACAAATCCCACGGAATTTGTAGATTTTATTGATATTTATATAGTTAAAATATCGCAAAAACGAAATTTTTTGAAGGATTTTTTTTTGTGGGGAAAATCGAAACCAGTGATATAATACAGTTCAATTATGTATACTAAACACTCTGTGAAAGTATTAGCACAATCGGTTGGAATAGAGAGATTTTATTATCGTTTAAACAAAATCGTGTTTTTACCGCAAGAAACGACGATTTTTACAATTGGACGATTTACACAAACAAACCCATATTCCTCTGCATGCGAACGTGAAATTGTTGTTATATACAGGTGACTCCACATGAATTTAACATTTTTTAAGAAATTAGACAAATCCCACGGAATTTGTAGATTATATTGATATTTATAAAGTTAAAAAACTCGCAAAAACGAAATTTTTTGAAGGATTTTTTTTGTGGGGAAAATCGAAACCAGTGACATAATACAGTTCAATCATGTATACTAAACACTCTGTGAAAGAATTAGCACAATCGGTTGGAATATAGAGATTTTATTAACGTTTATAGCAAAATCGTGTTTTTACCGCAAGAAACGACGATTTTTACAATTGGACGATTTTCACGAACAAACCCATATTCCTCTGCATGCGAACGTGAAATTGTTGTTATATGTAGGTGACTCCACATGAATTTAACATTTTTTTAAGAAATTAGACAAATCCCCCGGAATTTGTAGATTTTATTGATATTTATATAGTTAAAATCTCGCAAAAACGAAATTTTTTGAAGGATTTTTTTTTGTGGGGAAAATCGAAACCAGTGATATAATACAGTTCAATCATGTATACTAAACACTCTGTCCAAGAATTAGCACAATCGGTTGGAATATAGAGATATTATTAATGTTTATAGCAAAATCGTGTTTTTACTGCAAGAAACGACGATTTTTACAATTGGACGATTTACACAAACAAACCCATATTCCTCTGCATGCGAACGTGAAATTGTTGTGATATATAGGTGAATCCACATGAATTTAACATTTTTTTAAGAAATTAGACAAATCCCACAGAATTTGTAGATTTTATTGATATTTATATAGTTAAAATCTCGCAAAAACGAAATTTTTTGAAGGATTTTTTTTGTGGGGAAAATCGAAATCAGTGATATAATACAGTTCAATTATGTATACTAAACACTCTGTGAAAGAATTAGCACAATCGGTTGGAATATAGAGATTTTATTAACGTTTATAACAAAATCGTGTTTTTACCGCAAGAAACGACGATTTTTACAATTGGACGATTTACACAAACAAACCCATATTCCTCTGCATGCGAACGTGAAATTGTTGTTACATACAGGTGACTCCACATGAATTTAACATTTTTTTAAGAAATTAGACAAATCCCACGGAATTTGTATATTTTATTGATATTGATATAGTTAAAATCTCGCAAAAACGAAATTTTTTGAAGGATTTTTTTTTTTGTGGGAAAATCGAAACCAGTGATATAATACAGTTCAATCATGTATACTAAACACTCTGTCAAAGAATTAGCACAATCGGTTGGAATATAGAGATTTTATTAATGTTTATAGCAAAATCGTGTTTTTACGCAAGAAACGACGATTTTTACAATTGGACGATTTACACAAACAAACCCACATTCCTCTGCATGCGAACGTGAAATTGTTGTTATATATAGGTGAATCCACATGAATTTAACATTTTTTTAAGAAATTAGACAAATCCCACGGAATTTGTAGATTTTATTGATATTTATATAGTTAAAATCTCGCAAAAACGAAATTTTTTGAAGGATTTTTTTTTGTGGGGAAATCGAAACCAGTGATATAATACAGTTCAATTATGTATACTAAACACTCTGTGAAAGAATTAGCACAATCGGTTGGAATATAGAGATTTTATTAACGTTTATAACAAAATCGTGTTTTTACCGCAAGAAACGACGATTTTTACAATTGGACGATTTACACAAACAAACCCATATTCCTCTGCATGCGAACGTGAAATTGTTGTTATATACAGGTGACTCCACATGAATTTAACATTTTTTTAAGAAATTAGACAAATCCCACGGAATTTGTAGATTTTATTGATATTTATATAGTTAAAAAACTCGCAAAAACGAAATTTTTTGAAGGATTTTTTTTTGTGGGGAAAATCGAAACCAGTGACATAATACAGTTCAATCATGTATACTAAACACTCTGTCAAAGAATTAGCACAATCGGTTGGAATATAGAGATTTTATTAACGTTTATAACAAAATCGTGTTTTTACTGCAAGAAACGACTTTTTTTACAATTGGACGATTTACACAAACAAACCCATATTCCTCTGCATGCGAACGTGAAATTGTTGTTATATACAGGTGACTCCACATGAATTTAACATTTTTTAAGAAATTAGACAAATCCCAAGGAATTTGTATATTTTATAAATATTTATATAGTTAATAATCTCGCAAAAACGAAATTTTTTGAAGGATTTTTTTTTGTGGGGAAATCGAAACCAGTGTTATAATACAGTTCAATCATGTATACTAAACACTCTGTCAAAGAATTAGCACAATCGGTTGGAATATAGAGATTTTATTAACGTTTATAGCAAAATCGTGTTTTTACCGCAAGAAACGACGATTTTTACAATTGGACGATTTACACAAACAAACCCTGATTCCTCCGCATGCGAACGTGAAATTGTTGTTATATATAGGTGAATCCACATGAATATAACATTTTTTTAAGAAATTAGACAAATCCCACGGAATTTGTAGATTATATTGATATTTATATAGTTAAAAAACTCGAAAAAACGAAATTTTTTGAAGGATTTTTTTTTTGTGGGGAAATTCGAAACCAGTGACATAATACAGTTCAATCATGTATACTAAACACTCTGTGAAAGAATTAGCACAATCGGTTGGAATATAGAGATTTTATTAACGTTTATAGCAAAATCGTGTTTTTACCGCAAGAAACAACGATTTTTACAATTTGACCATTTTCACAAACAAACCCATATTCCTCTGCATGCGAACGTGAAATTGTTGTTATATATAGGTGAATCCACATGAATTTAACATTTTTTTAAGAAATTAGACAAATCCCACGGAATTTGTAGATTTTATTGATATTTATATAGTTAAAATCTCGCAAAAACGAAATTTTTTGAAGGATTTTTTTTTGTGGGGAAAATCGAAACCAGTGACATAATACAGTTCAATCATATATACTAAACACTCTGTCCAAGAATTAGCACAATCGGTTGGAATATATAGATTTTATTAATGTTTATAGCAAAATCGTGTTTTTACCGCAAGAAACGACGATTTTTACAATTGGACGATTTACACAAACAAACCCATATTCCTCTGCATGCGAACGTGAAATTGTTGTTATATACAGGTGACTTCACATGAATTTAACATTTTTTTAAGAAATTAGACAAATCCCACGGAATTTGTAGATTATATTGATATTTATATAGTTAAAAAACTCGCAAAAACGAAATTTTTTGAAGGATTTTTTTTTGTGGGGAAAATCGAAACCAGTGACATAATACAGTTCAATCATGTATACTAAACACTCTGTGAAAGAATTAGCACAATCGGTTGGAATATAGAGATTTTATTAGCGTTTATAGCAAAATCGTGTTTTTACCGCAAGAAACGACGATTTTTACAATTTGACGATTTTCAAGAACAAACCCATATTCCTCTGCATGCGAACGTGAAATTGTTGTTATATATAGGTGACTCCACATGAATTTAACATTTTTTAAGAAATTAGACAAATCCCCCGGAATTTGTAGATTTTATTGATATTTATATAGTTAAAATCTCGCAAAAACGAAATTTTTTGAAGGATTTTTTTTTGTGGGGAAAATCGAAACCAGTGATATAATACAGTTCAATCATGTATACTAAACACTCTGTCCAAGAATTAGCACAATCGGTTGGAATGTAGAGATTTTATTAATGTTTATAGCAAAATCGTGTTTTTACCGCAAGAAACGACGATTTTTACAATTGGACGATTTACACAAACAAACCCATATTCCTCTGCATGCGAACGTGAAATTGTTGTGATATATAGGTGAATCCACATGAATTTAACATTTTTTTAAGAAATTAGACAAATCCCACAGAATTTGTAGATTTTATTGATATTTATATAGTTAAAATCTCGCAAAAACGAAATTTTTTGAAGGATTTTTTTGTGGGGAAAATCGAAACCAGTGATATAATACAGTTCAATTATGTATACTAAACACTCTGTGAAAGAATTAGCACAATCGGTTGGAATATAGAGATTTTATTAACGTTTATAACAAAATCGTGTTTTTACCGCAAGAAACGACGATTTTTACAATTGGACGATTTACACAAACAAACCCATATTCCTCTGCATGCGAACGTGAAATTGTTGTTACATACAGGTGACTCCACATGAATTTAACATTTTTTTAAGAAATTAGACAAATCCCACGGAATTTGTATATTTTATTGATATTGATATAGTTAAAATCTCGCAAAAACGAAATTTTTTGAAGGATTTTTTTTTTTGTGGGGAAAATCGAAACCAGTGATATAATACAGTTCAATCATGTATACTAAACACTCTGTCAAAGAATTAGCACAATCGGTTGGAATATAGAGATTTTATTAATGTTTATAGCAAAATCGTGTTTTTACGCAAGAAACGACGATTTTTACAATTGGACGATTTACACAAACAAACCCACATTCCTCTGCATGCGAACGTGAAATTGTTGTTATATATAGGTGAATCCACATGAATTTAACATTTTTTTAAGAAATTAGACAAATCCCACGGAATTTGTAGATTTTATTGATATTTATATAGTTAAAATCTCGCAAAAACGAATTTTTTGAAGGATTTTTTTTTGTGGGGAAATCGAACCAGTGATATTAATACAGTTCAATTATGTATACTAAACACTCTGTGAAAGAATTAGCACAATCGGTTGGAATATAGAGATTTTATTAACGTTTATAACAAAATCGTGTTTTTACCGCAAGAAACGACGATTTTTACAATTGGACGATTTACACAAACAAACCCATATTCCTCTGCATGCGAACGTGAATTGTTGTTATATACAGGTGACTCCACATGAATTTAACATTTTTTTAAGAAATTAGACAAATCCCACGGAATTTGTAGATTTTATTGATATTTATATAGTTAAAAAACTCGCAAAAACGAAATTTTTTGAAGGATTTTTTTTTGTGGGGAAAATCGAAACCAGTGACATAATACAGTTCAATCATGTATACTAAACACTCTGTCAAAGAATTAGCACAATCGGTTGGAATATAGAGATTTTATTAACGTTTATAACAAAATCGTGTTTTTACTGCAAGAAACGACTTTTTTTACAATTGGACGATTTACACAAACAAACCCATATTCCTCTGCATGCGAACGTGAAATTGTTGTTATATACAGGTGACTCCACATGAATTTAACATTTTTAAGAAATTAGACAAATCCCAAGGAATTTGTATATTTTATAAATATTTATATAGTTAATAATCTCGCAAAAACGAAATTTTTGAAGATTTTTTTTTGTGGGAAAATCGAAACCAGTGTTATAATACAGTTCAATCATGTATACTAAACACTCCTGTCAAAGAATTAGCACAATCGTTGGAATATAGAGATTTTATAACGTTTATAGCAAAATCGTGTTTTTACCGCAAGAAACGACGATTTTTACAATTGGACGATTTTTACACAAACAACCCTGATTCCTCCGCATGCGAACGTGAAATTGTTGTTATATATAGGTGAATCCACATGAATATAACATTTTTTTAAGAATTAGACAAATCCCACGGAATTTGTAGATTATATTGATATTTATATAGTTAAAAAACTCGAAAAACGAAATTTTTTGAAGGATTTTTTTTTGTGGGGAAAATTCGAAACCAGTGACATAATACAGTTCAATCATGTATACTAAACACTCTGTGAAAGAATTAGCACAATCGGTTGGAATATAGAGATTTTATTAACGTTTATAGCAAAATCGTGTTTTACCGCAAGAAACAACGATTTTTACAATTTGCAAACAAACCCATATTCCTCTGCATGCGAACGTGAAATTGTTGTTATATATAGGTGAATCCACATGAATTTAACATTTTTTTAAGAAATTAGACAAATCCCACGGAATTTGTAGATTTTATTGATATTTATATAGTTAAAATCTCGCAAAAACGAAATTTTTTGAAGGATTTTTTTTTGTGGGGAAAATCGAAACCAGTGACATAATACAGTTCAATCATATATACTAAACACTCTGTCCAAGAATTAGCACAATCGGTTGGAATATATAGATTTTATTAATGTTTATAGCAAAATCGTGTTTTTACCGCAAGAAACGACGATTTTTACAATTGGACGATTTACAGCAAACAAACCCATATTCCTCTGCATGCGAACGTGAAATTGTTGTTATATACAGGTGACTTCACATGAATTTAACATTTTTTTAAGAAATTAGACAAATCCCACGGAATTTGTAGATTATATTGATATTTATATAGTTAAAAAACTCGCAAAAACGAAATTTTTTGAAGGATTTTTTTTTGTGGGGAAAATCGAAACCAGTGACATAATACAGTTCAATCATGTATACTAAACACTCTGTGAAAGAATTAGCACAATCGGTTGGAATATAGAGATTTTATTAGCGTTTATAGCAAAATCGTGTTTTTACCGCAAGAAACGACGATTTTTACAATTTGACGATTTTCAAGAACAAACCCATATTCCTCTGCATGCGAACGTGAAATTGTTGTTATATATAGGTGACTCCACATGAATTTAACATTTTTTTAAGAAATTAGACAAATCCCCCGGAATTTGTAGATTTTATTGATATTTATATAGTTAAAATCTCGCAAAAACGAAATTTTTTGAAGGATTTTTTTTGTGGGGAAAATCGAAACCAGTGATATAATACAGTTCAATCATGTATACTAAACACTCTGTCCAAGAATTAGCACAATCGGTTGGAATGTAGAGATTTTATTAATGTTTATAGCAAAATCGTGTTTTTACCGCAAGAAGCGACGATTTTTACAATTGGACGATTTACACAAACAATCCCATATTCCTCTGCATGCGAACGTGAAATTGTTGTTATATATAGGTGACTCCACATGAATTTAACATTTTTTTAAGAAATTAGACAAATCCCCCGGAATTTGTAGATTTTATTGATATTTATATAGTTAAAATCTAGCAAAAATGAAATTTTTTGAAGGATTTTTTTTTGTGGGGAAAATCGAAACCAGTGATATAATACAGTTCAATCATGTATACTAAACACTGTGTCCAAGAATTAGCACAATCGGTTGGAATATAGAGATTTTATTAATGTTTATTGCAAAATCGTGTTTTTACGCAAGAAACGACGATTTTTACAATTGGACGATTTACACAAACAAACCCACATTCCTCTGCATGCGAACGTGAAATTGTTGTTATATATAGGTGAATCCACATGAATTTAACATTTTTTTAAGAAATTAGACAAATCCCACGGAATTTGTAGATTTTATTGATATTTATATAGTTAAAAAACTCGCAAAAACGAAATTTTTTGAAGGATTTTTTTTTGTGGGGAAAATCGAAACCAGTGACATAATACAGTTCAATCATGTATACTAAACACTCTGTCAAAGAATTAGCACAATCGGTTGGAATATAGAGATTTTATTAACGTTTATAGCAAAATCGTGTTTTTACCGCAAGAAACAACGATTTTTACAATTTGACCATTTTCACAAACAAACCCATATTCCTCTGCATGCGAACGTGAAATTGTTGTTATATATAGGTGAATCCACATGAATTTAACATTTTTTTAAGAAATTAGACAAATCCCACGGAATTTGTAGATTTTATTGATATTTATATAGTTAAAATCTCGCAAAAACGAAATTTTTTGAAGGATTTTTTTTTGTGGGGAAAATCGAAACCAGTGACATAATACAGTTCAATCATGTATACTAAACACTCTGTCCAAGAATTAGCACAATCGGTTGGAATATAGAGATTTTATTAATGTTTATAGCAAAATCGTGTTTTTACCGCAAGAAACGACGATTTTTACAATTGGACGATTTACACAAACAAACCCATATTCCTCTGCATGCGAACGTAAAATTGTTGTTATATATAGGTGAATCCACATGAATTTAACATTTTTTTAAGAAATTAGACAAATCCCACGGAATTTGTAGATTTTATTGATATTTATATAGTTAAAATCTCGCAAAAACGAAATTTTTTGAAGGATTTTTTTTTGTGGGGAAAATCGAAACCAGTGATATAATACAGTTCAATAATGTATACTAAACACTCTGTGAAAGAATTAGCACAATCGGTTGGAATATAGAGATTTTATTAACGTTTATAACAAAATCGTGTTTTTACCGCAAGAAACGACGATTTTTACAATTGGACGGTTTACACAAACAAACCCATATTCCTCTGCATGCGAACGTGAAATTGTTGTTATATACAGGTGACTCCACATGAATTTAACATTCTTTTAAGAAATTAGACAAATCCCACGGAATTTGTAGATTTTATTGATATTTATATAGTTAAAATATCGCAAAAACGAAATTTTTTGAAGGATTTTTTTTTGTGGGGAAAATCGAAACCAGTGATATAATACAGTTCAATTAAGTATACTAAACACTCTGTGAAAGTATTAGCACAATCGGTTGGAATAGAGAGATTTTATTAACGTTTAAACAAAATCGTGTTTTTACCGCAAGAAACGACGATTTTTACAATTGGACGATTTACACAAACAAACCCATATTCCTCTGCATGCGAACGTGAAATTGTTGTTATATACAGGTGACTCCACAAGAATTTAACATTTTTTTAAGAAATTAGACAAATCCCACGGAATTTGTAGATTATATTGATATTTATATAGTTAAAAAACTCGCAAAAACGAAATTTTTTGAAGGATTTTTTTTTGTGGGGAAAATCGAAACCAGTGACATAATACAGTTCAATCATGTATACTAAACACTCTGTGAAAGAATTAGCACAATCGGTTGGAATACAGAGATTTTATTAGCGTTTATAGCAAAATCGTGTTTTTACCGCAAGAAACGACGATTTTTACAATTTGACGATTTTCACGAACAAACCCATATTCCTCTGCATGCGAACGTGAAATTGTTGTTATATATAGGTGACTCCACATGAATTTAACATTTTTTTAAGAAATTAGACAAATCCCCCGGAATTTGTAGATTTTATTGATATTTATATAGTTAAAATCTCGCAAAAACGAAATTTTTTGAAGGATTTTTTTTTGTGGGGAAAATCGAAACCAGTGATATAATACAGTTCAATCATGTATACTAAACACTCTGTCCAAGAATTAGCACAATCGGTTGGAATGTAGAGATTTTATTAATGTTTATAGCAAAATCGTGTTTTTACCGCAAGAAACGACGATTTTTACAATTGGACGATTTACACAAACAAACCCATATTCCTCTGCATGCGAACGTGAAATTGTTGTTATATATAGGTGAATCCACATGAATTTAACATTTTTTTAAGAAATTAGACAAATCCCACGGAATTTGTTGATTTTATTGATATTTATATAGTTAAAATCTCGCAAAAACGAATTTTTGAAGGATTTTTTTTTGTGGGGAAAATCGAAACCAGTGATATAATACAGTTCAATTATGTATACTAAACACTCTGTGAAAGAATTAGCACAATCGGTTGGAATATAGAGATTTTATTAACGTTTATAACAAAATCGTGTTTTTACCGCAAGAAACGACGATTTTTACAATTGGACGATTTACACAAACAAACCCATATTCCTCTGCATGCGAACGTGAAATTGTTATATACAGGTGACTCCACATGAATTTAACATTCTTTTAAGAAATTAGACAAATCCCACGGAATTTGTAGATTTTATTGATATTTATATAGTTAAAATATCGCAAAAACGAAATTTTTTGAAGGATTTTTTTTTGTGGGGAAAATCGAAACCAGTGATATAATACAGTTCAATTATGTATACTAAACACTCTGTGAAAGTATTAGCACAATCGGTTGGAATAGAGAGATTTTATTAACGTTTAAACAAAATCGTGTTTTTACCGCAAGAAACGACGATTTTTACAATTGGACGATTTACACAAACAAACCCATATTCCTCTGCATGCGAACGTGAAATTGTTGTTATATACAGATGACTCCACATGAATTTAACATTTTTTTAAGAAATTAGACAAATCCCACGGAATTTGTAGATTATATTGATATTTATATAGTTAAAAAACTCGCAAAAACGAAATTTTTTGAAGGATTTTTTTTGTGGGGAAAATCGAAACCAGTGACATAATACAGTTCAATCATGTATACTAAACACTCTGTGAAAGAATTAGCACAATCGGTTGGAATATAGAGATTTTATTAACGTTTATAGCAAAATCGTGTTTTTACCGCAAGAAACGACGATTTTTACAATTGGACGATTTTCACGAACAAACCCATATTCCTCTGCATGCGAACGTGAAATTGTTGTTATATGTAGGTGACTCCACATGAATTTAACATTTTTTTAAGAAATTAGACAAATCCCCCGGAATTTGTAGATTTTATTGATATTTATATAGTTAAAATCTCGCAAAAACGAAATTTTTTGAAGGATTTTTTTTTGTGGGGAAAATCGAAACCAGTGATATAATACAGTTCAATCATGTATACTAAACACTCTGTCCAAGAATTAGCACAATCGGTTGGAATATAGAGATTTTATTAATGTTTATAGCAAAATCGTGTTTTTACCGCAAGAAACGACGATTTTTACAATTGGACGATTTACACAAACAAACCCATATTCCTCTGCATGCGAACGTGAAATTGTTGTTATATATAGGTGAATCCACATGATTTTAACATTTTTTTAAGAAATTAGACAAATCCCACGGAATTTGTAGATTTTATTGATATTTATATAGTTAAAATCTCGCAAAAACGAAATTTTTTGAAGGATTTTTTTTGTGGGGAAAATCGAAACCAGTGATATAATACAGTTCAATTATGTATACTAAACACTCTGTGAAAGAATTAGCACAATCGGTTGGAATATAGAGATTTTATTAACGTTTAAACAAAATCGTGTTTTTACCGCAAGAAACGACGATTTTTACAATTGGACGATTTACACAAACAAACCCATATTCCTCTGCATGCGAACGTGAAATTGTTGTTATATACAGGTGACTCCACATGAATTTAACATTTTTTTAAGAAATTAGACAAATCCCACGGAATTTGTAGATTATATTGATATTTATATAGTTAAAAAACTCGCAAAAACGAAATTTTTTGAAGGATTTTTTTTTGTGGGGAAAATCGAAACCAGTGACATAATACAGTTCAATCATGTATACTAAACACTCTGTGAAAGAATTAGCACAATCGGTTGGAATATAGAGATTTTATTAGCGTTTATAGCAAAATCGTGTTTTTACCGCAAGAAACGACGATTTTTACAATTTGACGATTTTCACGAACAAACCCATATTCCTCTGCATGCGAACGTGAAATTGTTGTTATATATAGGTGACTCCACATGAATTTAACATTTTTTTAAGAAATTAGACAAATCCCCCGGAATTTGTAGATTTTATTGATATTTATATAGTTAAAATCTCGCAAAAACGAAATTTTTTGAAGGATTTTTTTTTGTGGGGAAAATCGAAACCAGTGATATAATACAGTTCAATCATGTATACTAAACACTCTGTCCAAGAATTAGCACAATCGGTTGGAATGTAGAGATTTTATTAATGTTTATAGCAAAATCGTGTTTTTACCGCAAGAAACGACGATTTTTACAATTGGACGATTTACACAAACAAACCCATATTCCTCTGCATGCGAACGTGAAATTGTTGTTATATATAGGTGAATCCACATGAATTTAACATTTTTTTAAGAAATTAGACAAATCCCACGGAATTTGTTGATTTTATTGATATTTATATAGTTAAAATCTCGCAAAAACGAATTTTTGAAGGATTTTTTTTGTGGGGAAAATCGAAACCAGTGATATAATACAGTTCAATTATGTATACTAAACACTCTGTGAAAGAATTAGCACAATCGGTTGGAATATAGAGATTTTATTAACGTTTATAACAAAATCGTGTTTTTACCGCAAGAAACGACGATTTTTACAATTGGACGATTTACACAAACAAACCCATATTCCTCTGCATGCGAACGTGAAATTGTTGTTATATACAGGTGACTCCACATGAATTTAACATTCTTTTAAGAAATTAGACAAATCCCACGGAATTTGTAGATTTTATTGATATTTATATACTTAAAATATCGCAAAAACGAAATTTTTTGAAGGATTTTTTTTTGTGGGGAAAATCGAAACCAGTGATATAATACAGTTCAATTATGTATACTAAACACTCTGTGAAAGTATTAGCACAATCGGTTGGAATAGAGAGATTTTATTAACGTTTAAACAAAATCGTGTTTTTACCGCAAGAAACGACGATTTTTACAATTGGACGATTTACACAAACAAACCCATATTCCTCTGCATGCGAACGTGAAATTGTTGTTATATACAGGTGACTCCACATGAATTTAACATTTTTTTAAGAAATTAGACAAATCCCACGGAATTTGTAGATTATATTGATATTTATAAAGTTAAAAAACTCGCAAAAACGAAATTTTTTGAAGGATTTTTTTTGTGGGGAAAATCGAAACCAGTGACATAATACAGTTCAATCATGTATACTAAACACTCTGTGAAAGAATTAGCACAATCGGTTGGAATATAGAGATTTTATTAACGTTTATAGCAAAATCGTGTTTTTACCGCAAGAAACGACGATTTTTACAATTGGACGATTTTCACGAACAAACCCATATTCCTCTGCATGCGAACGTGAAATTGTTGTTATATGTAGGTGACTCCACATGAATTTAACATTTTTTTAAGAAATTAGACAAATCCCCCGGAATTTGTAGATTTTATTGATATTTATATAGTTAAAATCTCGCAAAAACGAAATTTTTTGAAGGATTTTTTTTTGTGGGGAAAATCGAAACCAGTGATATAATACAGTTCAATCATGTATACTAAACACTCTGTCCAAGAATTAGCACAATCGGTTGGAATATAGAGATTTTATTAATGTTTATAGCAAAATCGTGTTTTTACCGCAAGAAACGACGATTTTTACAATTGGACGATTTACACAAACAAACCCATATTCCTCTGCATGCGAACGTGAAATTGTTGTTATATATAGGTGAATCCACATGAATTTAACATTTTTTTAAGAAATTAGACAAATCCCACGGAATTTGTAGATTTTATTGATATTTATATAGTTAAAATCTCGCAAAAACGAAATTTTTTGAAGGATTTTTTTTGTGGGGAAAATCGAAACCAGTGATATAATACAGTTCAATTATGTATACTAAACACTCTGTGAAAGAATTAGCACAATCGGTTGGAATATAGAGATTTTATTAACGTTTATAACAAAATCGTGTTTTTACCGCAAGAAACGACGATTTTTACAATTGGACGATTTACACAAACAAACCCATATTCCTCTGCATGCGAACGTGAAATTGTTGTTACATACAGGTGACTCCACATGAATTTAACATTTTTTTAAGAAATTAGACAAATCCCACGGAATTTGTATATTTTATTGATATTGATATAGTTAAAATCTCGCAAAAACGAAATTTTTTGAAGGATTTTTTTTTTGTGGGGAAAATCGAAACCAGTGATATAATACAGTTCAATCATGTATACTAAACACTCTGTCAAAGAATTAGCACAATCGGTTGGAATATAGAGATTTTATTAACGTTTATAGCAAAATCGTGTTTTTACCGCAAGAAACGACGATTTTTACAATTGGACGATTTACACAAACAAACCCATATTCCTCTTTATGCGAAAGTGAAATCGTTGTTATATATAGGTGACTCCACATGAATTTAACATTATTTTAAGAAATTAGACAAATCCCACTGAATTTGTAGATTTTATTGATATTTATATAGTTAGAAAACTCGCAAAAACGAAATTTTTTGAAGGATTTTTTTTGTGGGGAAAATCGAAACCAGTGACATATTACAGTTCAATTATGTATACTAAACACTCTGTGAAAGAATTAGCACAATCGGTTGGAATATAGAGATTTTATTAACGTTTATAACAAAATCGTGTTTTTACCGCAAGAAACGACGATTTTTACAATTGGACGATTTACACAAACAAACCCATATTCCTCTGCATGCGAACGTGAAATTGTTGTTATATACAGGTGACTCCACATGAATTTAACATTTTTTTAAGAAATTAGACAAATCCCACGGAATTTGTATATTTTATAAATATTTATATAGTTAATAATCTCGCAAAAACGAAATTTTTTGAAGGATTTTTTTTTGTATGGAAAATCGAAACCAGTGATATAATACAGTTCAATTATGTATACTAAACACTCTGTGAAAGAATTAGCACAATCGGTTGGAATATAGAGATTTTATTAACGTTTATAACAAAATCGTGTTTTTACCGCAAGAAACGACGATTTTTACAATTGGACGATTTACACAAACAAACCCATATTCCTCTGCATGCGAACGTGAAATTGTTGTTATATACAGGTGACTCCACATGAATTTAACATTCTTTTAAGAAATTAGACAAATCCCACGGAATTTGTAGATTTTATTGATATTTATATAGTTAAAATATCGCAAAAACGAAATTTTTTGAAGGATTTTTTTTTTGTGGGGAAAATCAAAACCAGTGATATAATACAGTTCAATTATGTATACTAAACACTCTGTGAAAGTATTAGCACAATCGGTTGGAATAGAGAGATTTTATTAACGTTTAAACAAAATCGTGTTTTTACCGCAAGAAACGACGATTTTTACAATTGGACGATTTACACAAACAAACCCATATTCCTCTGCATGCGAACGTGAAATTGTTGTTATATACAGGTGACTCCACATGAATTTAACATTTTTTTAAGAAATTAGACAAATCCCACGGAATTTGTAGATTATATTGATATTTATAAAGTTAAAAAACTCGCAACAACGAAATTTTTTGAAGGATTTTTTTTGTGGGGAAAATCGAAACCAGTGACATAATACAGTTCAATCATGTATACTAAACACTCTGTGAAAGAATTAGCACAATCGGTTGGAATATAGAGATTTTATTAGCGTTTATAGCAAAATCGTGTTTTTACCGCAAGAAACGACGATTTTTACAATTTGACGATTTTCACGAACAAACCCATATTCCTCTGCATGCGAACGTGAAATTGTTGTTCTATGTAGGTGACTCCACATGAATTTAACATTTTTTTAAGAAATTAGACAAATCCCCCGGAATTTGTAGATTTTATTGATATTTATATAGTTAAAATCTCGCAAAAACGAAATTTTTGAAGGATTTTTTTTTGTGGGGAAAATCGAAACCAGTGATATAATACAGTTCAATCATGTATACTAAACACTCTGTCCAAGAATTAGCACAATCGGTTGGAATATAGAGATTTTATTAATGTTTATAGCAAAATCGTGTTTTTACCGCAAGAAACGACGATTTTTACAATTGGACGATTTACACAAACAAACCCATATTCCTCTGCATGCGAACGTGAAATTGTTGTTATATATAGGTGAGTCCACATGAATTTAACATTTTTTTAAGAAATTAGACAAATCCCACGGAATTTGTAGATTTTAATAATATTTATATAGTTAAAATCTCGCAAAAACGAAATTTTTTGAAGGATTTTTTTTGTGGGGAAAATCGAAACCAGTGATATAATACAGTTCAAGTATGTATACTAAACACTCTGTGAAAGAATTAGCACAATCGGTTGGAATATAGAGATTTTATTAACGTTTATAACAAAATCGTGTTTTTACCGCAAGAAACGACGATTTTTACAATTGGACGATTTACACAAACAAACCCATATTCCTCTGCATGCGAACGTGAAATTGTTGTTACATACAGGTGACTCCACATGAATTTAACATTTTTTTAAGAAATTAGACAAATCCCACGGAATTTGTATATTTTATTGATATTGATATAGTTAAAATCTCGCAAAAACGAAATTTTTTGAAGGATTTTTTTTTTTGTGGGGAAAATCGAAACCAGTGATATAATACAGTTCAATCATGTATACTAAACACTCTGTCAAAGAATTAGCACAATCGGTTGGAATATAGAGATTTTATTAACGTTTATAGCAAAATCGTGTTTTTACCGCAAGAAACGACGATTTTTACAATTGGACGATTTACACAAACAAACCCATATTCCTCTTTATGCGAAAGTGAAATCGTTGTTATATATAGGTGACTCCACATGAATTTAACATTATTTTAAGAAATTAGACAAATCCCACTGAATTTGTAGATTTTATTGATATTTATATAGTTAGAAAACTCGCAAAAACGAAATTTTTTGAAGGATTTTTTTTGTGGGGAAAATCGAAACCAGTGACATATTACAGTTCAATTATGTATACTAAACACTCTGTGAAAGAATTAGCACAATCGGTTGGAATATAGAGATTTTATTAACGTTTATAACAAAATCGTGTTTTTACCGCAAGAAACGACGATTTTTACAATTGGACGATTTACACAAACAAACCCATATTCCTCTGCATGCGAACGTGAAATTGTTGTTATATACAGGTGACTCCACATGAATTTAACATTTTTTTAAGAAATTAGACAAATCCCACGGAATTTGTATATTTTATAAATATTTATATAGTTAATAATCTCGCAAAAACGAAATTTTTTGAAGGATTTTTTTTTGTATGGAAAATCGAAACCAGTGATATAATACAGTTCAATTATGTATACTAAACACTCTGTGAAGGAATTAGCACAATCGGTTGGAATATAGAGATTTTATTAACGTTTATAACAAAATCGTGTTTTTACCGCAAGAAACGACGATTTTTACAATTGGACGATTTACACAAACAAACCCATATTCCTCTGCATGCGAACGTGAAATTGTTGTTATATACAGGTGACTCCACATGAATTTAACATTCTTTTAAGAAATTAGACAAATCCCACGGAATTTGTAGATTTTATTGATATTTATATAGTTAAAATATCGCAAAAACGAAATTTTTTGAAGGATTTTTTTTTGTGGGGAAAATCAAAACCAGTGATATAATACAGTTCAATTATGTATACTAAACACTCTGTGAAAGTATTAGCACAATCGGTTGGAATAGAGAGATTTTATTAACGTTTAAACAAAATCGTGTTTTTACCGCAAGAAACGACGATTTTTACAATTGGACGATTTACACAAACAAACCCATATTCCTCTGCATGCGAACGTGAAATTGTTGTTATATACAGGTGACTCCACATGAATTTAACATTTTTTTAAGAAATTAGACAAATCCCACGGAATTTGTAGATTATATTGATATTTATAAAGTTAAAAAACTCGCAACAACGAAATTTTTTGAAGGATTTTTTTTGTGGGGAAAATCGAAACCAGTGACATAATACAGTTCAATCATGTATACTAAACACTCTGTGAAAGAATTAGCACAATCGGTTGGAATATAGAGATTTTATTAGCGTTTATAGCAAAATCGTGTTTTTACCGCAAGAAACGACGATTTTTACAATTTGACGATTTTCACGAACAAACCCATATTCCTCTGCATGCGAACGTGAAATTGTTGTTCTATGTAGGTGACTCCACATGAATTTAACATTTTTTTAAGAAATTAGACAAATCCCCCGGAATTTGTAGATTTTATTGATATTTATATAGTTAAAATCTCGCAAAAACGAAATTTTTTGAAGGATTTTTTTTTGTGGGGAAAATCGAAACCAGTGATATAATACAGTTCAATCATGTATACTAAACACTCTGTCCAAGAATTAGCACAATCGGTTGGAATATAGAGATTTTATTAATGTTTATAGCAAAATCGTGTTTTTACCGCAAGAAACGACGATTTTTACAATTGGACGATTTACACAAACAAACCCATATTCCTCTGCATGCGAACGTGAAATTGTTGTTATATATAGGTGAGTCCACATGAATTTAACATTTTTTTAAGAAATTAGACAAATCCCACGGAATTTGTAGATTTTAATAATATTTATATAGTTAAAATCTCGCAAAAACGAAATTTTTTGAAGGATTTTTTTTGTGTGGAAAATCGAAACCAGTGATATAATACAGTTCAAGTATGTATACTAAACACTCTGTGAAAGAATTAGCACAATCGGTTGGAATATAGAGATTTTATTAACGTTTATAACAAAATCGTGTTTTTACCGCAAGAAACGACGATTTTTACAATTGGACGATTTACACAAACAAACCCATATTCCTCTGCATGCGAACGTGAAATTGTTGTTACATACAGGTGACTCCACATGAATTTAACATTTTTTTAAGAAATTAGACAAATCCCACGGAATTTGTATATTTTATTGATATTGATATAGTTAAAATCTCGCAAAAACGAAATTTTTTGAAGGATTTTTTTTTTGTGGGGAAAATCGAAACCAGTGATATAATACAGTTCAATCATGTATACTAAATACTCTGTCAAAGAATTAGCACAATCGGTTGGAATATAGAGATTTTATTAACGTTTATAGCAAAATCGTGTTTTTACCGCAAGAAACGACGATTTTTACAATTGGACGATTTACACAAACAAACCCATATTCCTCTTTATGCGAAAGTGAAATCGTTGTTATATATAGGTGACTCCACATGAATTTAACATTATTTTAAGAAATTAGACAAATCCCACTGAATTTGTAGATTTTATTGATATTTATATAGTTAGAAAACTCGCAAAAACGAAATTTTTTGAAGGATTTTTTTTGTGGGGAAAATCGAAACCAGTGACATATTACAGTTCAATTATGTATACTAAACACTCTGTGAAAGAATTAGCACAATCGGTTGGAATATAGAGATTTTATTAACGTTTATAACAAAATCGTGTTTTTACCGCAAGAAACGACGATTTTTACAATTGGACGATTTACACAAACAAACCCATATTCCTCTGCATGCGAACGTGAAATTGTTGTTATATACAGGTGACTCCACATGAATTTAACATTTTTTTAAGAAATTAGACAAATCCCACGGAATTTGTATATTTTATAAATATTTATATAGTTAATAATCTCGCAAAAACGAAATTTTTTGAAGGATTTTTTTTTGTGGGGAAAATCGAAACCAGTGATATAATACAGTTCAATCATGAATACTAAACACTCTGTGAAAGAATTAGCACAATCGGTTGGAATATAGAGATTTTATTAACGTTTATAGCAAAATCGTGTTTTTACCGCAAGAAACGACGATTTTTACAATTGGACGATTTACACAAACAAACCCTTATTCCTCCGCATGCGAACGTGAAATTGTTGTTATATATAGGTGAATCCACATGAATTTAACATTTTTTTAAGAAATTAGACAAATCCCACGGAATTTGTAGATTATATTGATATTTATATAGTTAAAAAACTCGAAAAAACGAAATTTTTTGAAGGATTTTTTTTTGTGGGGAAATTCGAAACCAGTGACATAATACAGTTCAATCATGTATACTAAACACTCTGTGAAAGAATTAGCACAATCGTTTGGAATATAGAGATTTTATTAACGTTTATAGCAAAATCGTGTTTTTACCGCAAGAAACAACGATTTTTACAATTTGACCATTTTCACAAACAAACCCATATTCCTCTGCATGCGAACGTGAAATTGTTGTTATATATAGGTGACTCCACATGAATTTAACATTTTTTTAAGAAATTAGACAAATCCCCCGGAATTTGTAGATTTTATTGATATTTATATAGTTAAAATCTCGCAAAAACGAAATTTTTTGAAGGATTTTTTTTGTGGGGAAAATCGAAACCAGTGATATAATACAGTTCAATTATGTATACTAAACACTCTGTGAAAGAATTAGCACAATCGGTTGGAATATAGAGATTTTATTAACGTTTATAACAAAATCGTGTTTTTACCGCAAGAAACGACGATTTTTACAATTGGACGATTTACACAAACAAACCCATATTCCTCTGCATGCGAACGTGAAATTGTTGTTATATACAGGTGACTCCACATGAATTTAAGATTTTTTTAAGAAATTAGACAAATCCCACGGAATTTGTAGATTTTATTGATATTTATATAGTTAAAATCTCGCAAAAACGAAATTTTTTGAAGGATTTTTTTTTTTGTGGGGAAAATCGAAACCAGTGATATAATACAGTTCAATTATGTATACTAAACACTCTGTGAAAGAATTAGCACAATCGGTTGGAATAGAGAGATTTTATTAACGTTTAAACAAAATCGTGTTTTTACCGCAAGAAACGACGATTTTTACAATTGGTCGATTTACACAAACAAACCCATATTCCTCTGCATGCGAACGTGAAATTGTTATATACAGGTGACTCCACATGAATTTAACATTTTTTTAAGGAATTAGACAAATCCCACGGAATTTGTAGATTATATTGATATTTATATAGTTAAAAAACTCGCAAAAACGAAATTTTTTGAAGGATTTTTTTTTGTGGGGAAAATCGAAACCAGTGACATAATACAGTTCAATCATGTATACTAAACACTCTGTGAAAGAATTAGCACAATCGGTTGGAATATAGAGATTTTATTAGCGTTTATAGCAAAATCGTGTTTTTACCACAAGAAACGACGATTTTTACAATTTGACGATTTTCACGAACAAACCCATATTCCTCTGCATGCGAACGTGAAATTGTTGTTATATATAGGTGACTCCACATGAATTTAACATTTTTTTAAGAAATTAGACAAATCCCCCGGAATTTTAGATTTTATTGATATTTATATAGTTAAAATCTCGCAAAAACGAAATTTTTTGAAGGATTTTTTTTTGTGGGGAAAATCGAAACCAGTGATATAATACAGTTCAATCATGTATACTAAACACTCTGTCCAAGAATTAGCACAATCGGTTGGAATATAGAGATTTTATTAATGTTTATAGCAAAATCGTGTTTTTACCCGCAAGAAACGACGATTTTTACAATTGGACGATTTACACAAACAAACCCATATTCCTCTGCATGCGAACGTGAAATTGTTGTTATATATAGGTGAATCCACATGAATTTAACATTTTTTTAAGAAATTAGACAAATCCCACGGAATTTGTAGATTTTATTGATATTTATATAGTTAAAAAACTCGCAAAAACGAAATTTTTTGAAGGATTTTTTTTTGTGGGGAAAATCGAAACCAGTGACATAATACAGTTCAATCATGTATACTAAACACTCTGTCAAAGAATTAGCACAATCGGTTGGAATATAGAGATTTTATTAACGTTTATAACAAAATCGTGTTTTTACCGCAAGAAACGACTTTTTTTACAATTGGACGATTTACACAAACAAACCCATATTCCTCTGCATGCGAACGTGAAATTGTTGTTATATACAGGTGACTCCACATGAATTTAACATTTTTTTAAGAAATTAGACAAATCCCAAGGAATTTGTATATTTTATATATATTTATATAGTTAATAATCTCGCAAAAAACGAAATTTTTTGAAGGACTTTTTTTTGTGGGGAAAATCGAAACCAGTGTTATAATACAGTTCAATCATGTATACTAAACACTCTGTCAAAGAATTAGCACAATCGTTTGGAATATAGAGATTTTATTAACGTTTATAGCAAAATCGTGTTTTTACCGCAAGAAACGACGATTTTTACAATTGGACGATTTACACAAACAAACCCTGATTCCTCCGCATGCGAACGTGAAATTGTTGTTATATATAGGTGAATCCACATGAATATAACATTTTTTTAAGAAATTAGACAAATCCCACGGAATTTGTAGATTATATTGATATTTATATAGTTAAAAAAACTCGAAAAAACGAAATTTTTTGAAGGATTTTTTTTTGTGGGGAAATTCGAAACCAGTGACATAATACAGTTCAATCATGTATACTAAACACTCTGTGAAAGAATTAGCACAATCGGTTGGAATATAGAGATTTTATTAACGTTTATAGCAAAATCGTGTTTTTACCGCAAGAAACAACGATTTTTACAATTTGACCATTTTCACAAACAAACCCATATTCCTCTGCATGCGAACGTGAAATTGTTGTTATATATAGGTGAATCCACATGAATTTAACATTTTTTTAAGAAATTAGACAAATCCCACGGAATTTTTAGATTTTATTGATATTTATATAGTTAAAATCTCGCAAAAACGAAATTTTTTGAAGGATTTTTTTTTGTGGGGAAAATCGAAACCAGTGACATAATACAGTTCAATCATGTATACTAAACACTCTGTCCAAGAATTAGCACAATCGGTTGGAATATAGAGATTTTATTAATGTTTATAGCAAAATCGTGTTTTTACCGCAAGAAACGACGATTTTTACAATTGGACGATTTACACAAACAAACCCATATTCCTCTGCATGCGAACGTAAAATTGTTGTTATATATAGGTGAATCCACATGAATTTAACATTTTTTTAAGAAATTAGACAAATCCCACGGAATTTGTAGATTTTATTGATATTTATATAGTTAAAATCTCGCAAAAACGAAATTTTTTGAAGGATTTTTTTTTGTGGGGAAAATCGAAACCAGTGATATAATACAGTTCAATAATGTATACTAAACACTCTGTGAAAGAATTAGCACAATCGGTTGGAATATAGAGATTTTATTAACGTTTATAACAAAATCGTGTTTTTACCGCAAGAAACGACGATTTTTACAATTGGACGGTTTACACAAACAAACCCATATTCCTCTGCATGCGAACGTGAAATTGTTGTTATATGCAGGTGACTCCACATGAATTTAACATTCTTTTAAGAAATTAGACAAATCCCACGGAATTTGTAGATTTTATTGATATTTATATAGTTAAAATATCGCAAAAACGAAATTTTTTGAAGGATTTTTTTTTGTGGGGAAAATCGAAACCAGTGATATAATACAGTTCAATTAAGTATACTAAACACTCTGTGAAAGTATTAGCACAATCGGTTGGAATAGAGAGATTTTATTAACGTTTATAGCAAAATCGTGTTTTTACCGCAAGAAACGACGATTTTTACAATTGGACGATTTACACAAACAAACCCTTATTCCTCCGCATGCGAACGTGAAATTGTTGTTATATATAGGTGAATCCACATGAATTTAACATTTTTTTAAGAAATTAGACAAATCCCACGGAATTTGTAGATTATATTGATATTTATATAGTTAAAAAACTCGAAAAAACGAAATTTTTTGAAGGATTTTTTTTTGTGGGGAAATTCGAAACCAGTGACATAATACAGTTCAATCATGTATACTAAACACTCTGTGAAAGAATTAGCACAATCGTTTGGAATATAGAGATTTTATTAACGTTTATAGCAAAATCGTGTTTTTACCGCAAGAAACAACGATTTTTTACAATTTGACCATTTTCACAAACAAACCCATATTCCTCTGCATGCGAACGTGAAATTGTTGTTATATATAGGTGACTCCACATGAATTTAACATTTTTTTAAGAAATTAGACAAATCCCCCGGAATTTGTAGATTTTATTGATATTTATATAGTTAAAATCTCGCAAAAACGAAATTTTTTGAAGGATTTTTTTTGTGGGGAAAATCGAAACCAGTGATATAATACAGTTCAATTATGTATACTAAACACTCTGTGAAAGAATTAGCACAATCGGTTGGAATATAGAGATTTTATTAACGTTTATAACAAAATCGTGTTTTTACCGCAAGAAACGACGATTTTTACAATTGGACGATTTACACAAACAAACCCATATTCCTCTGCATGCGAACGTGAAATTGTTGTTATATACAGGTGACTCCACATGAATTTAAGATTTTTTTAAGAAATTAGACAAATCCCACGGAATTTGTAGATTTTATTGATATTTATATAGTTAAAATCTCGCAAAAACGAAATTTTTTGAAGGATTTTTTTTTTGTGGGGAAAATCGAAACCAGTGATATAATACAGTTCAATTATGTATACTAAACACTCTGTGAAAGAATTAGCACAATCGGTTGGAATAGAGAGATTTTATTAACGTTTAAACAAAATCGTGTTTTTACCGCAAGAAACGACGATTTTTACAATTGGTCGATTTACACAAACAAACCCATATTCCTCTGCATGCGAACGTGAAATTGTTATATACAGGTGACTCCACATGAATTTAACATTTTTTTAAGGAATTAGACAAATCCCACGGAATTTGTAGATTATATTGATATTTATATAGTTAAAAAACTCGCAAAAACGAAATTTTTTGAAGGATTTTTTTTTGTGGGGAAAATCGAAACCAGTGACATAATACAGTTCAATCATGTATACTAAACACTCTGTGAAAGAATTAGCACAATCGGTTGGAATATAGAGATTTTATTAGCGTTTATAGCAAAATCGTGTTTTTACCACAAGAAACGACGATTTTTACAATTTGACGATTTTCACGAACAAACCCATATTCCTCTGCATGCGAACGTGAAATTGTTGTTATATATAGGTGACTCCACATGAATTTAACATTTTTTTAAGAAATTAGACAAATCCCCCGGAATTTGTAGATTTTATTGATATTTATATAGTTAAAATCTCGCAAAAACGAAATTTTTTGAAGGATTTTTTTTTGTGGGGAAAATCGAAACCAGTGATATAATACAGTTCAATCATGTATACTAAACACTCTGTCCAAGAATTAGCACAATCGGTTGGAATATAGAGATTTTATTAATGTTTATAGCAAAATCGTGTTTTTACCGCAAGAAACGACGATTTTTACAATTGGACGATTTACACAAACAAACCCATATTCCTCTGCATGCGAACGTGAAATTGTTGTTATATATAGGTGAATCCACATGAATTTAACATTTTTTTAAGAAATTAGACAAATCCCACGGAATTTGTAGATTTTATTGATATTTATATAGTTAAAAAACTCGCAAAAACGAAATTTTTTGAAGGATTTTTTTTTGTGGGGAAAATCGAAACCAGTGACATAATACAGTTCAATCATGTATACTAAACACTCTGTCAAAGAATTAGCACAATCGGTTGGAATATAGAGATTTTATTAACGTTTATAACAAAATCGTGTTTTTACCGCAAGAAACGACTTTTTTTACAATTGGACGATTTACACAAACAAACCCATATTCCTCTGCATGCGAACGTGAAATTGTTGTTATATACAGGTGACTCCACATGAATTTAACATTTTTTTAAGAAATTAGACAAATCCCAAGGAATTTGTATATTTTATATATATTTATATAGTTAATAATCTCGCAAAAAACGAAATTTTTTGAAGGACTTTTTTTTGTGGGGAAAATCGAAACCAGTGTTATAATACAGTTCAATCATGTATACTAAACACTCTGTCAAAGAATTAGCACAATCGTTTGGAATATAGAGATTTTATTAACGTTTATAGCAAAATCGTGTTTTTACCGCAAGAAACGACGATTTTTACAATTGGACGATTTACACAAACAAACCCTGATTCCTCCGCATGCGAACGTGAAATTGTTGTTATATATAGGTGAATCCACATGAATATAACATTTTTTTAAGAAATTAGACAAATCCCACGGAATTTGTAGATTATATTGATATTTATATAGTTAAAAAACTCGAAAAAACGAAATTTTTTGAAGGATTTTTTTTTGTGGGGAAATTCGAAACCAGTGACATAATACAGTTCAATCATGTATACTAAACACTCTGTGAAAGAATTAGCACAATCGGTTGGAATATAGAGATTTTATTAACGTTTATAGCAAAATCGTGTTTTTACCGCAAGAAACAACGATTTTTACAATTTGACCATTTTCACAAACAAACCCATATTCCTCTGCATGCGAACGTGAAATTGTTGTTATATATAGGTGAATCCACATGAATTTAACATTTTTTTAAGAAATTAGACAAATCCCACGGAATTTTTAGATTTTATTGATATTTATATAGTTAAAATCTCGCAAAAACGAAATTTTTTGAAGGATTTTTTTTTGTGGGGAAAATCGAAACCAGTGACATAATACAGTTCAATCATGTATACTAAACACTCTGTCCAAGAATTAGCACAATCGGTTGGAATATAGAGATTTTATTAATGTTTATAGCAAAATCGTGTTTTTACCGCAAGAAACGACGATTTTTACAATTGGACGATTTACACAAACAAACCCATATTCCTCTGCATGCGAACGTAAAATTGTTGTTATATATAGGTGAATCCACATGAATTTAACATTTTTTTAAGAAATTAGACAAATCCCACGGAATTTGTAGATTTTATTGATATTTATATAGTTAAAATCTCGCAAAAACGAAATGTTTTGAAGGATTTTTTTTTGTGGGGAAAATCGAAACCAGTGATATAATACAGTTCAATAATGTATACTAAACACTCTGTGAAAGAATTAGCACAATCGGTTGGAATATAGAGATTTTATTAACGTTTATAACAAAATCGTGTTTTTACCGCAAGAAACGACGATTTTTACAATTGGACGGTTTACACAAACAAACCCATATTCCTCTGCATGCGAACGTGAAATTGTTGTTATATGCAGGTGACTCCACATGAATTTAACATTCTTTTAAGAAATTAGACAAATCCCACGGAATTTGTAGATTTTATTGATATTTATATAGTTAAAATATCGCAAAAACGAAATTTTTTGAAGGATTTTTTTTTGTGGGGAAAATCGAAACCAGTGATATAATACAGTTCAATTAAGTATACTAAACACTCTGTGAAAGTATTAGCACAATCGGTTGGAATAGAGAGATTTTATTAACGTTTAAACAAAATCGTGTTTTTACCGCAAGAAACGACGATTTTTACAATTGGACGATTTACACAAACAAACCCATATTCCTCTGCATGCGAACGTGAAATTGTTGTTATATACAGGTGACTCCACATGAATTTAACATTTTTTTAAGAAATTAGACAAATCCCACGGAATTTGTAGATTATATTGATATTTATATAGTTAAAAAACTCGCAAAAACGAAATTTTTTGAAGGATTTTTTTTTGTGGGGAAAATCGAAACCAGTGACATAATACAGTTCAATCATGTATACTAAACACTCTGTGAAAGAATTAGCACAATCGGTTGGAATATAGAGATTTTATTAGCGTTTATAGCAAAATCGTGTTTTTACCGCAAGAAACGACGATTTTTACAATTTGACGATTTTCACGAACAAACCCATATTCCTCTGCATGCGAACGTGAAATTGTTGTTATATATAGGTGACTCCACATGAATTTAACATTTTTTTAAGAAATTAGACAAATCCCCCGGAATTTGTAGATTTTATTGATATTTATATAGTTAAAATCTCGCAAAAACGAAATTTTTTGAAGGATTTTTTTTTGTGGGGAAAATCGAAACCAGTGATATAATACAGTTCAATCATGTATACTAAACACTCTGTCCAAGAATTAGCACAATCGGTTGGAATGTAGAGATTTTATTAATGTTTATAGCAAAATCGTGTTTTTACCGCAAGAAACGACGATTTTTACAATTGGACGATTTACACAAACAAACCCATATTCCTCTGCATGCGAACGTGAAATTGTTGTTATATATAGGTGAATCCACATGAATTTAACATTTTTTTATGAAATTAGACAAATCCCACGGAATTTGTTGATTTTATTGATATTTATATAGTTAAAATCTCGCAAAAACGAATTTTTGAAGGATTTTTTTTGTGGGGAAAATCGAAACCAGTGATATAATACAGTTCAATTATGTATACTAAACACTCTGTGAAAGAATTAGCACAATCGGTTGGAATATAGAGATTTTATTAACGTTTATAACAAAATCGTGTTTTTACCGCAAGAAACGACGATTTTTACAATTGGACGATTTACACAAACAAACCCATATTCCTCTGCATGCGAACGTGAAATTGTTGTTATATACAGGTGACTCCACATGAATTTAACATTCTTTTAAGAAATTAGACAAATCCCACGGAATTTGTAGATTTTATTGATATTTATATAGTTAAAATATCGCAAAAACGAAATTTTTTGAAGGATTTTTTTTTGTGGGGAAAATCGAAACCAGTGATATAATACAGTTCAATTATATATACTAAACACTCTGTGAAAGTATTAGCACAATCGGTTGGAATAGAGAGATTTTATTAACGTTTAAACAAAATCGTGTTTTTACCGCAAGAAACGACGATTTTTACAATTGGACGATTTACACAAACAAACCCATATTCCTCTGCATGCGAACGTGAAATTGTTGTTATATACAGGTGACTCCACATGAATTTAACATTTTTTTAAGAAATTAGACAAATCCCACGGAATTTGTAGATTATATTGATATTTATAAAGTTAAAAAACTCGCAAAAACGAAATTTTTTGAAGGATTTTTTTTGTGGGGAAAATCGAAACCAGTGACATAATACAGTTCAATCATGTATACTAAACACTCTGTGAAAGAATTAGCACAATCGGTTGGAATATAGAGATTTTATTAACGTTTATAGCAAAATCGTGTTTTTACCGCAAGAAACGACGATTTTTACAATTGGACGATTTTCACGAACAAACCCATATTCCTCTGCATGCGAACGTGAAATTGTTGTTATATGTAGGTGACTCCACATGAATTTAACATTTTTTAAGAAATTAGACAAATCCCCCGGAATTTGTAGATTTTATTGATATTTATATAGTTAAAATCTCGCAAAAACGAAATTTTTTGAAGGATTTTTTTTTGTGGGGAAAATCGAAACCAGTGATATAATACAGTTCAATCATGTATACTAAACACTCTGTCCAAGAATTAGCACAATCGGTTGGAATATAGAGATTTTATTAATGTTTATAGCAAAATCGTGTTTTTACCGCAAGAAACGACGATTTTTACAATTGGACGATTTACACAAACAAACCCATATTCCTCTGCATGCGAACGTGAAATTGTTGTTATATATAGGTGAATCCACATGAATTTAACATTTTTTTAAGAAATTAGACAAATCCCACGGAATTTGTAGATTTTATTGATATTTATATAGTTAAAATCTCGCAAAAACGAAATTTTTTGAAGGATTTTTTTTGTGGGGAAAATCTAAACCAGTGATATAATACAGTTCAATTATGTATACTAAACACTCTGTGAAAGAATTAGCACAATCGGTTGGAATATAGAGATTTTATTAACGTTTAAACAAAATCGTGTTTTTACCGCAAGAAACGACGATTTTTACAATTGGACGATTTACACAAACAAACCCATATTCCTCTGCATGCGAACGTGAAATTGTTGTTATATACAGGTGACTCCACATGAATTTAACATTTTTTTAAGAAATTAGACAAATCCCACGGAATTTGTAGATTATATTGATATTTATATAGTTAAAAAACTCGCAAAAACGAAATTTTTTGAAGGATTTTTTTTTGTGGGGAAAATCGAAACCAGTGACATAATACAGTTCAATCATGTATACTAAACACTCTGTGAAAGAATTAGCACAATCGGTTGGAATATAGAGATTTTATTAGCGTTTATAGCAAAATCGCGTTTTTACCGCAAGAAACGACGATTTTTACAATTTGACGATTTTCACGAACAAACCCATATTCCTCTGCATGCGAACGTGAAATTGTTGTTATATATAGGTGACTCCACATGAATTTAACATTTTTTTAAGAAATTAGACAAATCCCCCGGAATTTGTAGATTTTATTGATATTTATATAGTTAAAATCTCGCAAAAACGAAATTTTTTGAAGGATTTTTTTTTGTGGGGAAAATCGAAACCAGTGATATAATACAGTTCAATCATGTATACTAAACACTCTGTCCAAGAATTAGCACAATCGGTTGGAATGTAGAGATTTTATTAATGTTTATAGCAAAATCGTGATTTTACCGCAAGAAACGACGATTTTTACAATTGGACGATTTACACAAACAAACCCATATTCCTCTGCATGCGAACGTGAAATTGTTGTTATATATAGGTGAATCCACATGAATTTAACATTTTTTTAAGAAATTAGACAAATCCCAAGGAATTTGTATATTTTATATATATTTATATAGTTAATAATCTCGCAAAAAACGAAATTTTTTGAAGGACTTTTTTTTGTGGGGAAAATCGAAACCAGTGTTATAATACAGTTCAATCATGTATACTAAACACTCTGTCAAAGAATTAGCACAATCGTTTGGAATATAGAGATTTTATTAACGTTTATAGCAAAATCGTGTTTTTACCGCAAGAAACGACGATTTTTACAATTGGACGATTTACACAAACAAACCCTGATTCCTCCGCATGCGAACGTGAAATTGTTGTTATATATAGGTGAATCCACATGAATATAACATTTTTTTAAGAAATTAGACAAATCCCACGGAATTTGTAGATTATATTGATATTTATATAGTTAAAAAACTCGAAAAAACGAAATTTTTTGAAGGATTTTTTTTTGTGGGGAAATTCGAAACCAGTGACATAATACAGTTCAATCATGTATACTAAACACTCTGTGAAAGAATTAGCACAATCGGTTGGAATATAGAGATTTTATTAACGTTTATAGCAAAATCGTGTTTTTACCGCAAGAAACAACGATTTTTACAATTTGACCATTTTCACAAACAAACCCATATTCCTCTGCATGCGAACGTGAAATTGTTGTTATATATAGGTGCATCCACATGAATTTAACATTTTTTTAAGAAATTAGACAAATCCCACGGAATTTTTAGATTTTATTGATATTTATATAGTTAAAATCTCGCAAAAACGAAATTTTTTGAAGGATTTTTTTTTGTGGGGAAAATCGAAACCAGTGACATAATACAGTTCAATCATGTATACTAAACACTCTGTCCAAGAATTAGCACAATCGGTTGGAATATAGAGATTTTATTAATGTTTATAGCAAAATCGTGTTTTTACCGCAAGAAACGACGATTTTTACAATTGGACGATTTACACAAACAAACCCATATTCCTCTGCATGCGAACGTAAAATTGTTGTTATATATAGGTGAATCCACATGAATTTAACATTTTTTTAAGAAATTAGACAAATCCCACGGAATTTGTAGATTTTATTGATATTTATATAGTTAAAATCTCGCAAAAACGAAATTTTTTGAAGGATTTTTTTTTGTGGGGAAAATCGAAACCAGTGATATAATACAGTTCAATAATGTATACTAAACACTCTGTGAAAGAATTAGCACAATCGGTTGGAATATAGAGATTTTATTAACGTTTATAACAAAATCGTGTTTTTACCGCAAGAAACGACGATTTTTACAATTGGACGGTTTACACAAACAAACCCATATTCCTCTGCATGCGAACGTGAAATTGTTGTTATATACAGGTGACTCCACATGAATTTAACATTCTTTTAAGAAATTAGACAAATCCCACGGAATTTGTAGATTTTATTGATATTTATATAGTTAAAATATCGCAAAAACGAAATTTTTTGAAGGATTTTTTTTTGTGGGGAAAATCGAAACCAGTGATATAATACAGTTCAATTAAGTATACTAAACACTCTGTGAAAGTATTAGCACAATCGGTTGGAATAGAGAGATTTTATTAACGTTTAAACAAAATCGTGTTTTTACCGCAAGAAACGACGATTTTTACAATTGGACGATTTACACAAACAAACCCATATTCCTCTGCATGCGAACGTGAAATTGTTGTTATATACAGGTGACTCCACATGAATTTAACATTTTTTTAAGAAATTAGACAAATCCCACGGAATTTGTAGATTATATTGATATTTATATAGTTAAAAAACTCGCAAAAACGAAATTTTTTGAAGGATTTTTTTTTGTGGGGAAAATCGAAACCAGTGACATAATACAGTTCAATCATGTATACTAAACACTCTGTGAAAGAATTAGCACAATCGGTTGGAATATAGAGATTTTATTAGCGTTTATAGCAAAATCGTGTTTTTACCGCAAGAAACGACGATTTTTACAATTTGACGATTTTCACGAACAAACCCATATTCCTCTGCATGCGAACGTGAAATTGTTGTTATATATAGGTGACTCCACATGAATTTAACATTTTTTTAAGAAATTAGACAAATCCCCCGGAATTTGTAGATTTTATTGATATTTATATAGTTAAAATCTCGCAAAAACGAAATTTTTGAAGGATTTTTTTTTGTGGGGAAAATCGAAACCAGTGATATAATACAGTTCAATCATGTATACTAAACACTCTGTCCAAGAATTAGCACAATCGGTTGGAATGTAGAGATTTTATTAATGTTTATAGCAAAATCGTGTTTTTACCGCAAGAAACGACGATTTTTACAATTGGACGATTTACACAAACAAACCCATATTCCTCTGCATGCGAACGTGAAATTGTTGTTATATATAGGTGAATCCACATGAATTTAACATTTTTTTATGAAATTAGACAAATCCCACGGAATTTGTTGATTTTATTGATATTTATATAGTTAAAATCTCGCAAAAACGAATTTTTGAAGGATTTTTTTTGTGGGGAAAATCGAAACCAGTGATATAATACAGTTCAATTATGTATACTAAACACTCTGTGAAAGAATTAGCACAATCGGTTGGAATATAGAGATTTTATTAACGTTTATAACAAAATCGTGTTTTTACCGCAAGAAACGACGATTTTTACAATTGGACGATTTACACAAACAAACCCATATTCCTCTGCATGCGAACGTGAAATTGTTGTTATATACAGGTGACTCCACATGAATTTAACATTCTTTTAAGAAATTAGACAAATCCCACGGAATTTGTAGATTTTATTGATATTTATATAGTTAAAATATCGCAAAAACGAAATTTTTTGAAGGATTTTTTTTTGTGGGGAAAATCGAAACCAGTGATATAATACAGTTCAATTATATATACTAAACACTCTGTGAAAGTATTAGCACAATCGGTTGGAATAGAGAGATTTTATTAACGTTTAAACAAAATCGTGTTTTTACCGCAAGAAACGACGATTTTTACAATTGGACGATTTACACAAACAAACCCATATTCCTCTGCATGCGAACGTGAAATTGTTGTTATATACAGGTGACTCCACATGAATTTAACATTTTTTTAAGAAATTAGACAAATCCCACGGAATTTGTAGATTATATTGATATTTATAAAGTTAAAAAACTCGCAAAAACGAAATTTTTTGAAGGATTTTTTTTGTGGGGAAAATCGAAACCAGTGACATAATACAGTTCAATCATGTATACTAAACACTCTGTGAAAGAATTAGCACAATCGGTTGGAATATAGAGATTTTATTAACGTTTATAGCAAAATCGTGTTTTTACCGCAAGAAACGACGATTTTTACAATTGGACGATTTTCACGAACAAACCCATATTCCTCTGCATGCGAACGTGAAATTGTTGTTATATGTAGGTGACTCCACATGAATTTAACATTTTTTTAAGAAATTAGACAAATCCCCCGGAATTTGTAGATTTTATTGATATTTATATAGTTAAAATCTCGCAAAAACGAAATTTTTTGAAGGATTTTTTTTTGTGGGGAAAATCGAAACCAGTGATATAATACAGTTCAATCATGTATACTAAACACTCTGTCCAAGAATTAGCACAATCGGTTGGAATATAGAGATTTTATTAATGTTTATAGCAAAATCGTGTTTTTACCGCAAGAAACGACGATTTTTACAATTGGACGATTTACACAAACAAACCCATATTCCTCTGCATGCGAACGTGAAATTGTTGTTATATATAGGTGAATCCACATGAATTTAACATTTTTTTAAGAAATTAGACAAATCCCACGGAATTTGTAGATTTTATTGATATTTATATAGTTAAAATCTCGCAAAAACGAAATTTTTTGAAGGATTTTTTTTGTGGGGAAAATCTAAACCAGTGATATAATACAGTTCAATTATGTATACTAAACACTCTGTGAAAGAATTAGCACAATCGGTTGGAATATAGAGATTTTATTAACGTTTAAACAAAATCGTGTTTTTACCGCAAGAAACGACGATTTTTACAATTGGACGATTTACACAAACAAACCCATATTCCTCTGCATGCGAACGTGAAATTGTTGTTATATACAGGTGACTCCACATGAATTTAACATTTTTTTAAGAAATTAGACAAATCCCACGGAATTTGTAGATTATATTGATATTTATATAGTTAAAAAACTCGCAAAAACGAAATTTTTTGAAGGATTTTTTTTTGTGGGGAAAATCGAAACCAGTGACATAATACAGTTCAATCATGTATACTAAACACTCTGTGAAAGAATTAGCACAATCGGTTGGAATATAGAGATTTTATTAGCGTTTATAGCAAAATCGCGTTTTTACCGCAAGAAACGACGATTTTTACAATTTGACGATTTTCACGAACAAACCCATATTCCTCTGCATGCGAACGTGAAATTGTTGTTATATATAGGTGACTCCACATGAATTTAACATTTTTTTAAGAAATTAGACAAATCCCCCGGAATTTGTAGATTTTATTGATATTTATATAGTTAAAATCTCGCAAAAACGAAATTTTTTGAAGGATTTTTTTTTGTGGGGAAAATCGAAACCAGTGATATAATACAGTTCAATCATGTATACTAAACACTCTGTCCAAGAATTAGCACAATCGGTTGGAATGTAGAGATTTTATTAATGTTTATAGCAAAATCGTGATTTTACCGCAAGAAACGACGATTTTTACAATTGGACGATTTACACAAACAAACCCATATTCCTCTGCATGCGAACGTGAAATTGTTGTTATATATAGGTGAATCCACATGAATTTAACATTTTTTTAAGAAATTAGACAAATCCCAAGGAATTTGTATATTTTATATATATTTATATAGTTAATAATCTCGCAAAAAACGAAATTTTTTGAAGGACTTTTTTTTGTGGGGAAAATCGAAACCAGTGTTATAATACAGTTCAATCATGTATACTAAACACTCTGTCAAAGAATTAGCACAATCGTTTGGAATATAGAGATTTTATTAACGTTTATAGCAAAATCGTGTTTTTACCGCAAGAAACGACGATTTTTACAATTGGACGATTTACACAAACAAACCCTGATTCCTCCGCATGCGAACGTGAAATTGTTGTTATATATAGGTGAATCCACATGAATATAACATTTTTTTAAGAAATTAGACAAATCCCACGGAATTTGTAGATTATATTGATATTTATATAGTTAAAAAACTCGAAAAAACGAAATTTTTTGAAGGATTTTTTTTTGTGGGGAAATTCGAAACCAGTGACATAATACAGTTCAATCATGTATACTAAACACTCTGTGAAAGAATTAGCACAATCGGTTGGAATATAGAGATTTTATTAACGTTTATAGCAAAATCGTGTTTTTACCGCAAGAAACAACGATTTTTACAATTTGACCATTTTCACAAACAAACCCATATTCCTCTGCATGCGAACGTGAAATTGTTGTTATATATAGGTGCATCCACATGAATTTAACATTTTTTTAAGAAATTAGACAAATCCCACGGAATTTTTAGATTTTATTGATATTTATATAGTTAAAATCTCGCAAAAACGAAATTTTTTGAAGGATTTTTTTTTGTGGGGAAAATCGAAACCAGTGACATAATACAGTTCAATCATGTATACTAAACACTCTGTCCAAGAATTAGCACAATCGGTTGGAATATAGAGATTTTATTAATGTTTATAGCAAAATCGTGTTTTTACCGCAAGAAACGACGATTTTTACAATTGGACGATTTACACAAACAAACCCATATTCCTCTGCATGCGAACGTAAAATTGTTGTTATATATAGGTGAATCCACATGAATTTAACATTTTTTTAAGAAATTAGACAAATCCCACGGAATTTGTAGATTTTATTGATATTTATATAGTTAAAATCTCGCAAAAACGAAATTTTTTGAAGGATTTTTTTTTGTGGGGAAAATCGAAACCAGTGATATAATACAGTTCAATAATGTATACTAAACACTCTGTGAAAGAATTAGCACAATCGGTTGGAATATAGAGATTTTATTAACGTTTATAACAAAATCGTGTTTTTACCGCAAGAAACGACGATTTTTACAATTGGACGGTTTACACAAACAAACCCATATTCCTCTGCATGCGAACGTGAAATTGTTGTTATATACAGGTGACTCCACATGAATTTAACATTCTTTTAAGAAATTAGACAAATCCCACGGAATTTGTAGATTTTATTGATATTTATATAGTTAAAATATCGCAAAAACGAAATTTTTTGAAGGATTTTTTTTTGTGGGGAAAATCGAAACCAGTGATATAATACAGTTCAATTAAGTATACTAAACACTCTGTGAAAGTATTAGCACAATCGGTTGGAATAGAGAGATTTTATTAACGTTTAAACAAAATCGTGTTTTTACCGCAAGAAACGACGATTTTTACAATTGGACGATTTACACAAACAAACCCATATTCCTCTGCATGCGAACGTGAAATTGTTGTTATATACAGGTGACTCCACATGAATTTAACATTTTTTTAAGAAATTAGACAAATCCCACGGAATTTGTAGATTATATTGATATTTATATAGTTAAAAAACTCGCAAAAACGAAATTTTTTGAAGGATTTTTTTTTGTGGGGAAAATCGAAACCAGTGACATAATACAGTTCAATCATGTATACTAAACACTCTGTGAAAGAATTAGCACAATCGGTTGGAATATAGAGATTTTATTAGCGTTTATAGCAAAATCGTGTTTTTACCGCAAGAAACGACGATTTTTACAATTTGACGATTTTCACGAACAAACCCATATTCCTCTGCATGCGAACGTGAAATTGTTGTTATATATAGGTGACTCCACATGAATTTAACATTTTTTTAAGAAATTAGACAAATCCCCCGGAATTTGTAGATTTTATTGATATTTATATAGTTAAAATCTCGCAAAAACGAAATTTTTTGAAGGATTTTTTTTTGTGGGGAAAATCGAAACCAGTGATATAATACAGTTCAATCATGTATACTAAACACTCTGTCCAAGAATTAGCACAATCGGTTGGAATGTAGAGATTTTATTAATGTTTATAGCAAAATCGTGTTTTTACCGCAAGAAACGACGATTTTTACAATTGGACGATTTACACAAACAAACCCATATTCCTCTGCATGCGAACGTGAAATTGTTGTTATATATAGGTGAATCCACATGAATTTAACATTTTTTTATGAAATTAGACAAATCCCACGGAATTTGTTGATTTTATTGATATTTATATAGTTAAAATCTCGCAAAAACGAATTTTTGAAGGATTTTTTTTGTGGGGAAAATCGAAACCAGTGATATAATACAGTTCAATTATGTATACTAAACACTCTGTGAAAGAATTAGCACAATCGGTTGGAATATAGAGATTTTATTAACGTTTATAACAAAATCGTGTTTTTACCGCAAGAAACGACGATTTTTACAATTGGACGATTTACACAAACAAACCCATATTCCTCTGCATGCGAACGTGAAATTGTTGTTATATACAGGTGACTCCACATGAATTTAACATTCTTTTAAGAAATTAGACAAATCCCACGGAATTTGTAGATTTTATTGATATTTATATAGTTAAAATATCGCAAAAACGAAATTTTTTGAAGGATTTTTTTTTGTGGGGAAAATCGAAACCAGTGATATAATACAGTTCAATTATATATACTAAACACTCTGTGAAAGTATTAGCACAATCGGTTGGAATAGAGAGATTTTATTAACGTTTAAACAAAATCGTGTTTTTACCGCAAGAAACGACGATTTTTACAATTGGACGATTTACACAAACAAACCCATATTCCTCTGCATGCGAACGTGAAATTGTTGTTATATACAGGTGACTCCACATGAATTTAACATTTTTTTAAGAAATTAGACAAATCCCACGGAATTTGTAGATTATATTGATATTTATAAAGTTAAAAAACTCGCAAAAACGAAATTTTTTGAAGGATTTTTTTTGTGGGGAAAATCGAAACCAGTGACATAATACAGTTCAATCATGTATACTAAACACTCTGTGAAAGAATTAGCACAATCGGTTGGAATATAGAGATTTTATTAACGTTTATAGCAAAATCGTGTTTTTACCGCAAGAAACGACGATTTTTACAATTGGACGATTTTCACGAACAAACCCATATTCCTCTGCATGCGAACGTGAAATTGTTGTTATATGTAGGTGACTCCACATGAATTTAACATTTTTTTAAGAAATTAGACAAATCCCCCGGAATTTGTAGATTTTATTGATATTTATATAGTTAAAATCTCGCAAAAACGAAATTTTTTGAAGGATTTTTTTTTGTGGGGAAAATCGAAACCAGTGATATAATACAGTTCAATCATGTATACTAAACACTCTGTCCAAGAATTAGCACAATCGGTTGGAATATAGAGATTTTATTAATGTTTATAGCAAAATCGTGTTTTTACCGCAAGAAACGACGATTTTTACAATTGGACGATTTACACAAACAAACCCATATTCCTCTGCATGCGAACGTGAAATTGTTGTTATATATAGGTGAATCCACATGAATTTAACATTTTTTTAAGAAATTAGACAAATCCCACGGAATTTGTAGATTTTATTGATATTTATATAGTTAAAATCTCGCAAAAACGAAATTTTTTGAAGGATTTTTTTTGTGGGGAAAATCTAAACCAGTGATATAATACAGTTCAATTATGTATACTAAACACTCTGTGAAAGAATTAGCACAATCGGTTGGAATATAGAGATTTTATTAACGTTTAAACAAAATCGTGTTTTTACCGCAAGAAACGACGATTTTTACAATTGGACGATTTACACAAACAAACCCATATTCCTCTGCATGCGAACGTGAAATTGTTGTTATATACAGGTGACTCCACATGAATTTAACATTTTTTTAAGAAATTAGACAAATCCCACGGAATTTGTAGATTATATTGATATTTATATAGTTAAAAAACTCGCAAAAACGAAATTTTTTGAAGGATTTTTTTTTGTGGGGAAAATCGAAACCAGTGACATAATACAGTTCAATCATGTATACTAAACACTCTGTGAAAGAATTAGCACAATCGGTTGGAATATAGAGATTTTATTAGCGTTTATAGCAAAATCGCGTTTTTACCGCAAGAAACGACGATTTTTACAATTTGACGATTTTCACGAACAAACCCATATTCCTCTGCATGCGAACGTGAAATTGTTGTTATATATAGGTGACTCCACATGAATTTAACATTTTTTTAAGAAATTAGACAAATCCCCCGGAATTTGTAGATTTTATTGATATTTATATAGTTAAAATCTCGCAAAAACGAAATTTTTTGAAGGATTTTTTTTTGTGGGGAAAATCGAAACCAGTGATATAATACAGTTCAATCATGTATACTAAACACTCTGTCCAAGAATTAGCACAATCGGTTGGAATGTAGAGATTTTATTAATGTTTATAGCAAAATCGTGATTTTACCGCAAGAAACGACGATTTTTACAATTGGACGATTTACACAAACAAACCCATATTCCTCTGCATGCGAACGTGAAATTGTTGTTATATATAGGTGAATCCACATGAATTTAACATTTTTTTAAGAAATTAGACAAATCCCACGGAATTTGTTGATTTTATTGATATTTATATAGTTAAAATCTCGCAAAAACGAATTTTTGAAGGATTTTTTTTGTGGGGAAAATCGAAACCAGTGATATAATACAGTTCAATTATGTATACTAAACACTCTGTGAAAGAATTAGCACAATCGGTTGGAATATAGAGATTTTATTAACGTTTATAACAAAATCGTGTTTTTACCGCAAGAAACGACGATTTTTACAATTGGACGATTTACACAAACAAACCCATATTCCTCTGCATGCGAACGTGAAATTGTTGTTATATATAGGTGACTCCACATGAATTTAACATTCTTTTAAGAAATTAGACAAATCCCACGGAATTTGTAGATTTTATTGATATTTATATACTTAAAATATCGCAAAAACGAAATTTTTTGAAGGATTTTTTTTTGTGGGGAAAATCGAAACCAGTGATATAATACAGTTCAATTATGTATACTAAACACTCTGTGAAAGTATTAGCACAATCGGTTGGAATAGAGAGATTTTATTAACGTTTAAACAAAATCGTGTTTTTACCGCAAGAAACGACGATTTTTACAATTGGACGATTTACACAAACAAACCCATATTCCTCTGCATGCGAACGTGAAATTGTTGTTATATACAGGTGACTCCACATGAATTTAACATTTTTTTAAGAAATTAGACAAATCCCACGGAATTTGTAGATTATATTGATATTTATAAAGTTAAAAAACTCGCAAAAACGAAATTTTTTGAAGGATTTTTTTTGTGGGGAAAATCGAAACCAGTGACATAATACAGTTCAATCATGTATACTAAACACTCTGTGAAAGAATTAGCACAATCGGTTGGAATATAGAGATTTTATTAACGTTTATAGCAAAATCGTGTTTTTACCGCAAGAAACGACGATTTTTACAATTGGACGATTTTCACGAACAAACCCATATTCCTCTGCATGCGAACGTGAAATTGTTGTTATATGTAGGTGACTCCACATGAATTTAACATTTTTTTAAGAAATTAGACAAATCCCCCGGAATTTGTAGATTTTATTGATATTTATATAGTTAAAATCTCGCAAAAACGAAATTTTTTGAAGGATTTTTTTTTGTGGGGAAAATCGAAACCAGTGATATAATACAGTTCAATCATGTATACTAAACACTCTGTCCAAGAATTAGCACAATCGGTTGGAATATAGAGATTTTATTAATGTTTATAGCAAAATCGTGTTTTTACCGCAAGAAACGACGATTTTTACAATTGGACGATTTACACAAACAAACCCATATTCCTCTGCATGCGAACGTGAAATTGTTGTTATATATAGGTGAATCCACATGAATTTAACATTTTTTTAAGAAATTAGACAAATCCCACGGAATTTGTAGATTTTATTGATATTTATATAGTTAAAATCTCGCAAAAACGAAATTTTTTGAAGGATTTTTTTTGTGGGGAAAATCGAAACCAGTGATATAATACAGTTCAATTATGTATACTAAACACTCTGTGAAAGAATTAGCACAATCGGTTGGAATATAGAGATTTTATTAACGTTTATAACAAAATCGTGTTTTTACCGCAAGAAACGACGATTTTTACAATTGGACGATTTACACAAACAAACCCATATTCCTCTGCATGCGAACGTGAAATTGTTGTTACATACAGGTGACTCCACATGAATTTAACATTTTTTTAAGAAATTAGACAAATCCCACGGAATTTGTATATTTTATTGATATTGATATAGTTAAAATCTCGCAAAAACGAAATTTTTTGAAGGATTTTTTTTTTTTGTGGGGAAAATCGAAACCAGTGATATAATACAGTTCAATCATGTATACTAAACACTCTGTCAAAGAATTAGCACAATCGGTTGGAATATAGAGATTTTATTAACGTTTATAGCAAAATCGTGTTTTTACCGCAAGAAACGACGATTTTTAGAATTGGACGATTTACACAAACAAACCCATATTCCTCTTTATGCGAAAGTGAAATCGTTGTTATATATAGGTGACTCCACATGAATTTAACATTATTTTAAGAAATTAGACAAATCCCACTGAATTTGTAGATTTTATTGATATTTATATAGTTAGAAAACTCGCAAAAACGAAATTTTTTGAAGGATTTTTTTTGTGGGGAAAATCGAAACCAGTGACATATTACAGTTCAGTTATGTATACTAAACACTCTGTGAAAGAATTAGCACAATCGGTTGGAATATAGAGATTTTATTAACGTTTATAACAAAATCGTGTTTTTACCGCAAGAAACGACGATTTTTACAATTGGACGATTTACACAAACAAACCCATATTCCTCTGCATGCGAACGTGAAATTGTTGTTATATACAGGTGACTCCACATGAATTTAACATTTTTTTAAGAAATTAGACAAATCCCACGGAATTTGTATATTTTATAAATATTTATATAGTTAATAATCTCGCAAAAACGAAATTTTTTGAAGGATTTTTTTTTGTATGGAAAATCGAAACCAGTGATATAATACAGTTCAATTATGTATACTAAACACTCTGTGAAAGAATTAGCACAATCGGTTGGAATATAGAGATTTTATTAACGTTTATAACAAAATCGTGTTTTTACCGCAAGAAACGACGATTTTTACAATTGGACGATTTACACAAACAAACCCATATTCCTCTGCATGCGAACGTGAAATTGTTGTTATATACAGGTGACTCCACATGAATTTAACATTCTTTTAAGAAATTAGACAAATCCCACGGAATTTGTAGATTTTATTGATATTTATATAGTTAAAATATCGCAAAAACGAAATTTTTTGAAGGATTTTTTTTTGTGGGGAAAATCAAAACCAGTGATATAATACAGTTCAATTATGTATACTAAACACTCTGTGAAAGTATTAGCACAATCGGTTGGAATAGAGAGATTTTATTAACGTTTAAACAAAATCGTGTTTTTACCGCAAGAAACGACGATTTTTACAATTGGACGATTTACACAAACAAACCCATATTCCTCTGCATGCGAACGTGAAATTGTTGTTATATACAGGTGACTCCACATGAATTTAACATTTTTTTAAGAAATTAGACAAATCCCACGGAATTTGTAGATTATATTGATATTTATAAAGTTAAAAAACTCGCAACAACGAAATTTTTTGAAGGATTTTTTTTGTGGGGAAAATCGAAACCAGTGACATAATACAGTTCAATCATGTATACTAAACACTCTGTGAAAGAATTAGCACAATCGGTTGGAATATAGAGATTTTATTAGCGTTTATAGCAAAATCGTGTTTTTACCGCAAGAAACGACGATTTTTACAATTTGACGATTTTCACGAACAAACCCATATTCCTCTGCATGCGAACGTGAAATTGTTCTATGTAGGTGACTCCACATGAATTTAACATTTTTTTAAGAAATTAGACAAATCCCCCGGAATTTGTAGATTTTATTGATATTTATATAGTTAAAATCTCGCAAAAACGAAATTTTTTGAAGGATTTTTTTTTGTGGGGAAAATCGAAACCAGTGATATAATACAGTTCAATCATGTATACTAAACACTCTGTCCAAGAATTAGCACAATCGGTTGGAATATAGAGATTTTATTAATGTTTATAGCAAAATCGTGTTTTTACCGCAAGAAACGACGATTTTTACAATTGGACGATTTACACAAACAAACCCATATTCCTCTGCATGCGAACGTGAAATTGTTGTTATATATAGGTGAATCCACATGAATTTAACATTTTTTTAAGAAATTAGACAAATCCCACGGAATTTGTAGATTTTATTGATATTTATATAGTTAAAAAACTCGCAAAAACGAAATTTTTTGAAGGATTTTTTTTTGTGGGGAAAATCGAAACCAGTGACATAATACAGTTCAATCATGTATACTAAACACTCTGTCAAAGAATTAGCACAATCGGTTGGAATATAGAGATTTTATTAACGTTTATAACAAAATCGTGTTTTTACCGCAAGAAACGACTTTTTTTACAATTGGACGATTTACACAAACAAACCCATATTCCTCTGCATGCGAACGTGAAATTGTTGTTATATGCAGGTGACTCCACATGAATTTAACATTTTTTTAAGAAATTAGACAAATCCCAAGGAATTTGTATATTTTATATATATTTATATAGTTAATAATCTCGCAAAAAACGAAATTTTTTGAAGGACTTTTTTTTGTGGGGAAAATCGAAACCAGTGTTATAATACAGTTCAATCATGTATACTAAACACTCTGTCAAAGAATTAGCACAATCGTTTGGAATATAGAGATTTTATTAACGTTTATAGCAAAATCGTGTTTTTACCGCAAGAAACGACGATTTTTACAATTGGACGATTTACACAAACAAACCCTGATTCCTCCGCATGCGAACGTGAAATTGTTGTTATATATAGGTGAATCCACATGAATATAACATTTTTTTAAGAAATTAGACAAATCCCACGGAATTTGTAGATTATATTGATATTTATATAGTTAAAAAACTCGAAAAAACGAAATTTTTTGAAGGATTTTTTTTTGTGGGGAAATTCGAAACCAGTGACATAATACAGTTCAATCATGTATACTAAACACTCTGTGAAAGAATTAGCACAATCGGTTGGAATATAGAGATTTTATTAACGTTTATAGCAAAATCGTGTTTTTACCGCAAGAAACAACGATTTTTACAATTTGACCATTTTCACAAACAAACCCATATTCCTCTGCATGCGAACGTGAAATTGTTGTTATATATAGGTGAATCCACATGAATTTAACATTTTTTTAAGAAATTAGACAAATCCCACGGAATTTTTAGATTTTATTGATATTTATATAGTTAAAATCTCGCAAAAACGAAATTTTTTGAAGGATTTTTTTTTGTGGGGAAAATCGAAACCAGTGACATAATACAGTTCAATCATGTATACTAAACACTCTGTCCAAGAATTAGCACAATCGGTTGGAATATAGAGATTTTATTAATGTTTATAGCAAAATCGTGTTTTTACCGCAAGAAACGACGATTTTTACAATTGGACGATTTACACAAACAAACCCATATTCCTCTGCATGCGAACGTAAAATTGTTGTTATATATAGGTGAATCCACATGAATTTAACATTTTTTTAAGAAATTAGACAAATCCCACGGAATTTGTAGATTTTATTGATATTTATATAGTTAAAATCTCGCAAAAACGAAATTTTTTGAAGGATTTTTTTTTGTGGGGAAAATCGAAACCAGTGATATAATACAGTTCAATAATGTATACTAAACACTCTGTGAAAGAATTAGCACAATCGGTTGGAATATAGAGATTTTATTAACGTTTATAACAAAATCGTGTTTTTACCGCAAGAAACGACGATTTTTACAATTGGACGGTTTACACAAACAAACCCATATTCCTCTGCATGCGAACGTGAAATTGTTGTTATATACAGGTGACTCCACATGAATTTAACATTCTTTTAAGAAATTAGACAAATCCCACGGAATTTGTAGATTTTATTGATATTTATATAGTTAAAATATCGCAAAAACGAAATTTTTTGAAGGATTTTTTTTTGTGGGGAAAATCGAAACCAGTGATATAATACAGTTCAATTAAGTATACTAAACACTCTGTGAAAGTATTAGCACAATCGGTTGGAATAGAGAGATTTTATTAACGTTTAAACAAAATCGTGTTTTTACCGCAAGAAACGACGATTTTTACAATTGGACGATTTACACAAACAAACCCATATTCCTCTGCATGCGAACGTGAAATTGTTGTTATATACAGGTGACTCCACATGAATTTAACATTTTTTTAAGAAATTAGACAAATCCCACGGAATTTGTAGATTATATTGATATTTATATAGTTAAAAAACTCGCAAAAACGAAATTTTTTGAAGGATTTTTTTTTGTGGGGAAAATCGAAACCAGTGACATAATACAGTTCAATCATGTATACTAAACACTCTGTGAAAGAATTAGCACAATCGGTTGGAATATAGAGATTTTATTAGCGTTTATAGCAAAATCGTGTTTTTACCGCAAGAAACGACGATTTTTACAATTTGACGATTTTCACGAACAAACCCATATTCCTCTGCATGCGAACGTGAAATTGTTGTTATATATAGGTGACTCCACATGAATTTAACATTTTTTTAAGAAATTAGACAAATCCCCCGGAATTTGTAGATTTTATTGATATTTATATAGTTAAAATCTCGCAAAAACGAAATTTTTTGAAGGATTTTTTTTTGTGGGGAAAATCGAAACCAGTGATATAATACAGTTCAATCATGTATACTAAACACTCTGTCCAAGAATTAGCACAATCGGTTGGAATGTAGAGATTTTATTAATGTTTATAGCAAAATCGTGTTTTTACCGCAAGAAACGACGATTTTTACAATTGGACGATTTACACAAACAAACCCATATTCCTCTGCATGCGAACGTCAAATTGTTGTTATATATAGGTGAATCCACATGAATTTAACATTTTTTTATGAAATTAGACAAATCCCACGGAATTTGTTGATTTTATTGATATTTATATAGTTAAAATCTCGCAAAAACGAATTTTTGAAGGATTTTTTTTGTGGGGAAAATCGAAACCAGTGATATAATACAGTTCAATTATGTATACTAAACACTCTGTCAAAGAATTAGCACAATCGTTTGGAATATAGAGATTTTATTAACGTTTATAGCAAAATCGTGTTTTTACCGCAAGAAACGACGATTTTTACAATTGGACGATTTACACAAACAAACCCTGATTCCTCCGCATGCGAACGTGAAATTGTTGTTATATATAGGTGAATCCACATGAATATAACATTTTTTTAAGAAATTAGACAAATCCCACGGAATTTGTAGATTATATTGATATTTATATAGTTAAAAAACTCGAAAAAACGAAATTTTTTGAAGGATTTTTTTTTGTGGGGAAATTCGAAACCAGTGACATAATACAGTTCAATCATGTATACTAAACACTCTGTGAAAGAATTAGCACAATCGGTTGGAATATAGAGATTTTATTAACGTTTATAGCAAAATCGTGTTTTTACCGCAAGAAACAACGATTTTTACAATTTGACCATTTTCACAAACAAACCCATATTCCTCTGCATGCGAACGTGAAATTGTTGTTATATATAGGTGAATCCACATGAATTTAACATTTTTTTAAGAAATTAGACAAATCCCACGGAATTTTTAGATTTTATTGATATTTATATAGTTAAAATCTCGCAAAAACGAAATTTTTTGAAGGATTTTTTTTTGTGGGGAAAATCGAAACCAGTGACATAATACAGTTCAATCATGTATACTAAACACTCTGTCCAAGAATTAGCACAATCGGTTGGAATATAGAGATTTTATTAATGTTTATAGCAAAATCGTGTTTTTACCGCAAGAAACGACGATTTTTACAATTGGACGATTTACACAAACAAACCCATATTCCTCTGCATGCGAACGTAAAATTGTTGTTATATATAGGTGAATCCACATGAATTTAACATTTTTTTAAGAAATTAGACAAATCCCACGGAATTTGTAGATTTTATTGATATTTATATAGTTAAAATCTCGCAAAAACGAAATTTTTTGAAGGATTTTTTTTTGTGGGGAAAATCGAAACCAGTGATATAATACAGTTCAATAATGTATACTAAACACTCTGTGAAAGAATTAGCACAATCGGTTGGAATATAGAGATTTTATTAACGTTTATAACAAAATCGTGTTTTTACCGCAAGAAACGACGATTTTTACAATTGGACGGTTTACACAAACAAACCCATATTCCTCTGCATGCGAACGTGAAATTGTTGTTATATACAGGTGACTCCACATGAATTTAACATTCTTTTAAGAAATTAGACAAATCCCACGGAATTTGTAGATTTTATTGATATTTATATAGTTAAAATATCGCAAAAACGAAATTTTTTGAAGGATTTTTTTTTGTGGGGAAAATCGAAACCAGTGATATAATACAGTTCAATTAAGTATACTAAACACTCTGTGAAAGTATTAGCACAATCGGTTGGAATAGAGAGATTTTATTAACGTTTAAACAAAATCGTGTTTTTACCGCAAGAAACGACGATTTTTACAATTGGACGATTTACACAAACAAACCCATATTCCTCTGCATGCGAACGTGAAATTGTTGTTATATACAGGTGACTCCACATGAATTTAACATTTTTTTAAGAAATTAGACAAATCCCACGGAATTTGTAGATTATATTGATATTTATATAGTTAAAAAACTCGCAAAAACGAAATTTTTTGAAGGATTTTTTTTTGTGGGGAAAATCGAAACCAGTGACATAATACAGTTCAATCATGTATACTAAACACTCTGTGAAAGAATTAGCACAATCGGTTGGAATATAGAGATTTTATTAGCGTTTATAGCAAAATCGTGTTTTTACCGCAAGAAACGACGATTTTTACAATTTGACGATTTTCACGAACAAACCCATATTCCTCTGCATGCGAACGTGAAATTGTTGTTATATATAGGTGACTCCACATGAATTTAACATTTTTTTAAGAAATTAGACAAATCCCCCGGAATTTGTAGATTTTATTGATATTTATATAGTTAAAATCTCGCAAAAACGAAATTTTTTGAAGGATTTTTTTTTGTGGGGAAAATCGAAACCAGTGATATAATACAGTTCAATCATGTATACTAAACACTCTGTCCAAGAATTAGCACAATCGGTTGGAATGTAGAGATTTTATTAATGTTTATAGCAAAATCGTGTTTTTACCGCAAGAAACGACGATTTTTACAATTGGACGATTTACACAAACAAACCCATATTCCTCTGCATGCGAACGTGAAATTGTTGTTATATATAGGTGAATCCACATGAATTTAACATTTTTTTATGAAATTAGACAAATCCCACGGAATTTGTTGATTTTATTGATATTTATATAGTTAAAATCTCGCAAAAACGAATTTTTGAAGGATTTTTTTTGTGGGGAAAATCGAAACCAGTGATATAATACAGTTCAATTATGTATACTAAACACTCTGTGAAAGAATTAGCACAATCGGTTGGAATATAGAGATTTTATTAACGTTTATAACAAAATCGTGTTTTTACCGCAAGAAACGACGATTTTTACAATTGGACGATTTACACAAACAAACCCATATTCCTCTGCATGCGAACGTGAAATTGTTGTTATATACAGGTGACTCCACATGAATTTAACATTCTTTTAAGAAATTAGACAAATCCCACGGAATTTGTAGATTTTATTGATATTTATATAGTTAAAATATCGCAAAAACGAAATTTTTTGAAGGATTTTTTTTTGTGGGGAAAATCGAAACCAGTGATATAATACAGTTCAATTATATATACTAAACACTCTGTGAAAGTATTAGCACAATCGGTTGGAATAGAGAGATTTTATTAACGTTTAAACAAAATCGTGTTTTTACCGCAAGAAACGACGATTTTTACAATTGGACGATTTACACAAACAAACCCATATTCCTCTGCATGCGAACGTGAAATTGTTGTTATATACAGGTGACTCCACATGAATTTAACATTTTTTTTAAGAAATTAGACAAATCCCACGGAATTTGTAGATTATATTGATATTTATAAAGTTAAAAAACTCGCAAAAACGAAATTTTTTGAAGGATTTTTTTTGTGGGGAAAATCGAAACCAGTGACATAATACAGTTCAATCATGTATACTAAACACTCTGTGAAAGAATTAGCACAATCGGTTGGAATATAGAGATTTTATTAACGTTTATAGCAAAATCGTGTTTTTACCGCAAGAAACGACGATTTTTACAATTGGACGATTTTCACGAACAAACCCATATTCCTCTGCATGCGAACGTGAAATTGTTGTTATATGTAGGTGACTCCACATGAATTTAACATTTTTTTAAGAAATTAGACAAATCCCCCGGAATTTGTAGATTTTATTGATATTTATATAGTTAAAATCTCGCAAAAACGAAATTTTTTGAAGGATTTTTTTTTGTGGGGAAAATCGAAACCAGTGATATAATACAGTTCAATCATGTATACTAAACACTCTGTCCAAGAATTAGCACAATCGGTTGGAATATAGAGATTTTATTAATGTTTATAGCAAAATCGTGTTTTTACCGCAAGAAACGACGATTTTTACAATTGGACGATTTACACAAACAAACCCATATTCCTCTGCATGCGAACGTGAAATTGTTGTTATATATAGGTGAATCCACATGAATTTAACATTTTTTTAAGAAATTAGACAAATCCCACGGAATTTGTAGATTTTATTGATATTTATATAGTTAAAATCTCGCAAAAACGAAATTTTTTGAAGGATTTTTTTTGTGGGGAAAATCTAAACCAGTGATATAATACAGTTCAATTATGTATACTAAACACTCTGTGAAAGAATTAGCACAATCGGTTGGAATATAGAGATTTTATTAACGTTTAAACAAAATCGTGTTTTTACCGCAAGAAACGACGATTTTTACAATTGGACGATTTACACAAACAAACCCATATTCCTCTGCATGCGAACGTGAAATTGTTGTTATATACAGGTGACTCCACATGAATTTAACATTTTTTTAAGAAATTAGACAAATCCCACGGAATTTGTAGATTATATTGATATTTATATAGTTAAAAAACTCGCAAAAACGAAATTTTTTGAAGGATTTTTTTTTGTGGGGAAAATCGAAACCAGTGACATAATACAGTTCAATCATGTATACTAAACACTCTGTGAAAGAATTAGCACAATCGGTTGGAATATAGAGATTTTATTAGCGTTTATAGCAAAATCGCGTTTTTACCGCAAGAAACGACGATTTTTACAATTTGACGATTTTCACGAACAAACCCATATTCCTCTGCATGCGAACGTGAAATTGTTGTTATATATAGGTGACTCCACATGAATTTAACATTTTTTTAAGAAATTAGACAAATCCCCCGGAATTTGTAGATTTTATTGATATTTATATAGTTAAAATCTCGCAAAAACGAAATTTTTTGAAGGATTTTTTTTGTGGGGAAAATCGAAACCAGTGATATAATACAGTTCAATCATGTATACTAAACACTCTGTCCAAGAATTAGCACAATCGGTTGGAATGTAGAGATTTTATTAATGTTTATAGCAAAATCGTGATTTTACCGCAAGAAACGACGATTTTTACAATTGCACAAACAAACCCATATTCCTCTGCATGCGAACGTGAAATTGTTGTTATATACAGGTGACTCCACATGAATTTATCATTTTTTTAGGAAATTAGGACAAATCCCACGGAATTGTAGATTTTATTGATATTTATATAGTTAAAATCTCGCAAAAACGAAATTTATTGAAGGATTTTTTTTTGTGGGGAAAATCGAAACCAGTGATATAATACAGTTCAATTATGTATACTAAACACTCTGTGAAAGAATTAGCACAATCGGTTGGAATATAGAGATTTTATTAACGTTTATAACAAAATCGTGTTTTTACCGCAAGAAACGACGATTTTTACAATTGGACGATTTACACCAAACAAACCCATATTCCTCTGCATGCGAACGTTGAAATTGTTGTTACATACAGGTGACTCCACATGAATTTAACATTTTTTTAAGAAATTAGACAAATCCCACGGAATTTGTATATTTTATTGATATTGATATAGTTAAAATCTCGCAAAAACGAAATTTTTTGAAGGATTTTTTTTTGTGGGGAAAATCGAAACCAGTGATATAATACAGTTCATTCATGTATACTAAACACTCTGTCAAAGAATTAGCACAATCGGTTGGAATATAGAGATTTTATTAACGTTTATAGCAAAATCGTGTTTTTAACCCGCAAGAAACGACGATTTTTACAATTGGACGATTTACACAAACAAACCCATATTCCTCTTTATGCGAAAGTGAAATCGTTGTTATATATAGGTGACTCCACATGAATTTAACATTATTTTAAGAAATTAGACAAATCCCCCGGAATTTGTAGATTTTATTGATATTATATAGTTAAAATCTCGCAAAAACGAAATTTTTTGAAGGATTTTTTTTTGTGGGAAAATCGAAACCAGTGATATAATACAGTTCAATCATGTATACTAAACACTCTGTCCAAGAATTAGCACAATCGGTTGGAATATAGAGATTTTATTAATGTTTATAGCAAAATCGTGTTTTTACCGCAAGAAACGACGATTTTTACAATTGGACGATTTACACAAACAAACCCATATTCCTCTGCATGCGAACGTGAAATTGTTGTTATATATAGGTGAGTCCACAAGAATTTAACATTTTTTTAAGAAATTAGACAAATCCCACGGAATTTGTAGATTTTAATAATATTTATATAGTTAAAATCTCGCAAAAACGAAATTTTTTGAAGGATTTTTTTTGTGGGGAAAATCGAAACCAGTGATATAATACAGTTCAAGTATGTATACTAAACACTCTGTGAAAGAATTAGCACAATCGGTTGGAATATAGAGATTTTATTAACGTTTATAACAAAATCGTGTTTTTACCGCAAGAAACGACGATTTTTTACAATTGGACGATTTACACAAACAAACCCATATTCCTCTGCATGCGAACGTGAAATTGTTGTTACATACAGGTGACTCCACATGAATTTAACATTTTTTTAAGAAATTAGACAAATCCCACGGAATTTGTATATTTTATTGATATTGATATAGTTAAAATCTCGCAAAAACGAAATTTTTTTGAAGGATTTTTTTTTTTGTGGGGAAAATCGAAACCAGTGATATAATACAGTTCAATCATGTATACTAAATACTCTGTCAAAGAATTAGCACAATCGGTTGGAATATAGAGATTTTATTAACGTTTATAGCAAAATCGTGTTTTTACCGCAAGAAACGACGATTTTTACAATTGGACGATTTACACAAACAAACCCATATTCCTCTTTATGCGAAAGTGAAATCGTTGTTATATATAGGTGACTCCACATGAATTTAACATTATTTTAAGAAATTAGACAAATCCCACTGAATTTGTAGATTTTATTGATATTTATATAGTTAGAAAACTCGCAAAAACGAAATTTTTTGAAGGATTTTTTTTGTGGGGAAAATCGAAACCAGTGACATATTACAGTTCAATTATGTATACTAAACACTCTGTGAAAGAATTAGCACAATCGGTTGGAATATAGAGATTTTATTAACGTTTATAACAAAATCGTGTTTTTACCGCAAGAAACGACGATTTTTACAATTGGACGATTTACACAAACAAACCCATATTCCTCTGCATGCGAACGTGAAATTGTTGTTATATACAGGTGACTCCACATGAATTTAACATTTTTTTAAGAAATTAGACAAATCCCACGGAATTTGTATATTTTATAAATATTTATATAGTTAATAATCTCGCAAAAACGAAATTTTTTGAAGGATTTTTTTTTTGTGGGGGAAAATCGAAACCAGTGATATAATACAGTTCAAGTCATGTATACTAAACACTCTGTGAAAGAATTAGCACAATCGGTTGGAATATAGAGATTTTATTAACGTTTATAGCAAAATCGTGTTTTTACCGCAAGAAACGACGATTTTTACAATTGGACGATTTACACAAACAAACCCTTATTCCTCCGCATGCGAACGTGAAATTGTTGTATATATAGGTGAATCCACATGAATTAACCATTTTTTAAGAAATTAGACAAATCCCACGGAATTTGATCCCACGGAATTTGTAGATTATATTGATATTTATATAGTTAAAAAACTCGAAAAAACGAAATTTTTTGAAGGATTTTTTTTTGTGGGAAATTCGAAACCAGTGACATAATACAGTTCAATCATGTATACTAAACACTCTGTGAAAGAATTAGCACAATCGTTTGGAATATAGAGATTTTATTAACGTTTATAGCAAAATCGTGTTTTTACCGCAAGAAACAACGATTTTTACAATTTGACCATTTTCACAAACAAACCCATATTCCTCTGCATGCGAACGTGAAATTGTTGTTATATATAGGTGACTCCACATGAATTTAACATTTTTTTAAGAAATTAGACAAATCCCCCGGAATTTGTAGATTTTATTGATATTTATATAGTTAAAATCTCGCAAAAACGAAATTTTTGAAGGATTTTTTTTGTGGGGAAAATCGAAACCAGTGATTTAATACAGTTCAATTATGTATACTAAACACTCTGTGAAAGAATTAGCACAATCGGTTGGAATATAGAGATTTTATTAACGTTTATAACAAAATCGTGTTTTTACCGCAAGAAACGACGATTTTTACAATTGGACGATTTACACAAACAAACCCATATTCCTCTGCATGCGAACGTGAAATTGTTGTTACATACAGGTGACTCCACATGAATTTAACATTTTTTTAAGAATTAGACAAATCCCACGGAATTTGTATATTTTATTGATATTGATATAGTTAAAATCTCGCAAAAACGAAATTTTTTGAAGGATTTTTTTTTGTGGGGAAAATCGAAACCAGTGATATAATACAGTTCATTCATGTATACTAAACACTCTGTCAAAGAATTAGCACAATCGGTTGGAATATAGAGATTTTATTAACGTTTATAGCAAAATCGTGTTTTTACCGCAAGAAACGACGATTTTACAATTGGACGATTTACACAAACAAACCCATATTCCTCTTTATGCGAAAGTGAAATCGTTGTTATATATAGGTGACTCCACATGAATTTAACATTATTTTAAGAAATTAGACAAATCCCCCGGAATTTGTAGATTTTATTGATATTTATATAGTTAAAATCTCGCAAAAACGAAATTTTTGAAGGATTTTTTTTTGTGGGGAAAATCGAAACCAGTGATATAATACAGTTCAATCATGTATACTAAACACTCTGTCCAAGAATTAGCACAATCGGTTGGAATATAGAGATTTTATTAATGTTTATAGCAAAATCGTGTTTTTACCGCAAGAAACGACGATTTTTACAATTGGACGATTTACACAAACAAACCCATATTCCTCTGCATGCGAACGTGAAATTGTTGTTATATATAGGGTGAGTCCACATGAATTTAACATTTTTTTAAGAAATTAGACAAATCCCACGGAATTTGTAGATTTTAATAATATTTATATAGTTAAAATCTCGCAAAAACGAAATTTTTTTGAAGGATTTTTTTTGTGGGGAAAATCGAAACCAGTGATATAATACAGTTCAAGTATGTATACTAAACACTCTGTGAAAGAATTAGCACAATCGGTTGGAATATAGAGATTTTATTAACGTTTATAACAAAATCGTGTTTTTACCGCAAGAAACGACGATTTTTACAATTGGACGATTTACACAAACAAACCCATATTCCTCTGCATGCGAACGTGAAATTGTTGTTACATACAGGTGACTCCACATGAATTTAACATTTTTTTAAGAAATTAGACAAATCCCACGGAATTTGTATATTTTATTGATATTGATATAGTTAAAATCTCGCAAAAACGAATTTTTTGAAGGATTTTTTTTTTGTGGGGAAAATCGAAACCAGTGATATAATACAGTTCAATCATGTATACTAAATACTCTGTCAAAGAATTAGCACAATCGGTTGGAATATAGAGATTTTATTAACGTTTATAGCAAAATCGTGTTTTTACCGCAAGAAACGACGATTTTTACAATTGGACGATTTACACAAACAAACCCATATTCCTCTTTATGCGAAAGTGAAATCGTTGTTATATATAGGTGACTCCACATGAATTTAACATTATTTTAAGAAATTAGACAAATCCCACTGAATTTGTAGATTTTATTGATATTTATATAGTTAGAAAACTCGCAAAAACGAAATTTTTTGAAGGATTTTTTTTGTGGGAAAATCGAAACCAGTGACATATTACAGTTCAATTATGTATACTAAACACTCTGTGAAAGAATTAGCACAATCGGTTGGAATATAGAGATTTTATTAACGTTTATAACAAAATCGTGTTTTTACCGCAAGAAACGACGATTTTTACAATTGGACGATTTACACAAACAAACCCATATTCCTCTGCATGCGAACGTGAAATTGTTGTTATATACAGGTGACTCCACATGAATTTAACATTTTTTTAAGAAATTAGACAAATCCCACGGAATTTGTATATTTTATAAATATTTATATAGTTAATAATCTCGCAAAAACGAAATTTTTTGAAGGATTTTTTTTTGTGGGGAAAATCGAAACCAGTGATATAATACAGTTCAATCATGTATACTAAACACTCTGTGAAAGAATTAGCACAATCGGTTGGAATATAGAGATTTTATTAACGTTTATAGCAAAATCGTGTTTTTACCGCAAGAAACGACGATTTTTACAATTGGACGATTTACACAAACAAACCCTTATTCCTCCGCATGCGAACGTGAAATTGTTGTTATATATAGGTGAATCCACATGAATTTAACATTTTTTAAGAAATTAGACAAATCCCACGGAATTTGTAGATTATATTGATATTTATATAGTTAAAAAACTCGAAAAAACGAAATTTTTGAAGGATTTTTTTTGTGGGGAAATTCGAAACCAGTGACATAATACAGTTCAATCATGTATACTAAACACTCTGTGAAAGAATTAGGCACAATCGTTTGGAATATAGAGATTTTATTAACGTTTATAGCAAAATCGTGTTTTTACCGCAAGAAACAACGATTTTTACAATTTGACCATTTTCACAAACAAACCCATATTCCTCTGCATGCGAACGTGAAATTGTTGTTATATATAGGTGACTCCACATGAATTTAACATTTTTTTAAGAAATTAGACAAATCCCCCGGAATTTGTAGATTTTATTGATATTTATATAGTTAAAAATCTCGCAAAAACGAAATTTTTTGAAGGATTTTTTTTTGTGGGGAAAATCGAAACCAGTGATTTAATACAGTTCAATTATGTATACTAAACACTCTGTGAAAGAATTAGCACAATCGGTTGGAATATAGAGATTTTATAACGTTTATAACAAAATCGTGTTTTTTACCGCAAGAAACGACGATTTTTACAATTGGACGATTTACACAAACAAACCCATATTCCTCTGCATGCGAACGTGAAATTGTTGTTATATACAGGTGACTCCACATGAATTTAAGATTTTTTTAAGAAATTAGACAAATCCCACGGAATTTGTAGATTTTATTGATATTTATATAGTTAAAATCTCGCAAAAACGAAATTTTTTGAAGGATTTTTTTTTTGTGGGGAAAATCGAAACCAGTGATATAATACAGTTCAATTATGTATACTAAACACTCTGTGAAAGAATTAGCACAATCGGTTGGAATAGAGAGATTTTATTAACGTTTAAACAAAATCGTGTTTTTACCGCAAGAAACGACGATTTTTACAATTGGTCGATTTACACAAACAAACCCATATTCCTCTGCATGCGAACGTGAAATTGTTATATACAGGTGACTCCACATGAATTTAACATTTTTTTAAGGAATTAGACAAATCCCACGGAATTTGTAGATTATATTGATATTTATATAGTTAAAAAAACTCGCAAAAACGAAATTTTTTGAAGGATTTTTTTTTGTGGGGAAAATCGAAACCAGTGACATTATACAGTTCAATCATGTATACTAAACACTCTGTGAAAGAATTAGCACAATCGGTTGGAATATAGAGATTTTATTAGCGTTTATAGCAAAATCGTGTTTTTACCACAAGAAACGACGATTTTACAATTTGACTATTTTCACGAACAAACCCATATTCCTCTGCATGCGAACGTGAAATTGTTGTTATATATAGGTGACTCCACATGAATTTAACATTTTTTTAAGGAATTAGACAAATCCCCCGGAATTTGTAGATTTTATTGATATTTATATAGTTAAAATCTCGCAAAAACGAAATTTTTTGAAGGATTTTTTTTGTGGGGAAAATCGAAACCAGTGATATAATACAGTTCAATCATGTATACTAAACACTCTGTCCAAGAATTAGCACAATCGGTTGGAATATAGAGATTTGATTAATGTTTATAGCAAAATCGTGTTTTTACCGCAAGAAACGACGATTTTTACAATTGGACGATTTACACAAACAAACCCATATTCCTCTGCATGCGAACGTGAAATATACAGGTGACTCCACATGAATTTATCATTTTTTTAGGAAATTAGACAAATCCCACGGAATTTGTAGATTTTATTGATATTTATATAGTTAAAATCTCGCAAAAACGAAATTTTTTGAAGGATTTTTTTTTGTGGGGAAAATCGAAACCAGTGATATAATACAGTTCAATTATGTATACTAAACACTCTGTGAAAGAATTAGCACAATCGGTTGGAATATAGAGATTTTATTAACGTTTATAACAAAATCGTGTTTTTACCGCAAGAAACGACGATTTTTACAATTGGACGATTTACACAAACAAACCCATATTCCTCTGCATGCGAACGTGAAATTGTTGTTATATACAGGTGACTCCACATGAATTTAACATTTTTTTAAGAAATTAGACAAATCCCACGGAATTTGTAGATTTATTGATATTTATATAGTTAAAAAACTCGCAAAACGAAATTTTTTGAAGGATTTTTTTTGTGGGGAAAATCGAAACCAGTGACATAATACAGTTCAATCATGTATACTAAACACTCTGTGAAAGAATTAGCACAATCGGTTGGAATATAGAGATTTTATTAACGTGTATAACAAAATCGTGTTTTTACCGCAAGAAACGACGATTTTTACAATTGGACGATTTACACAAACAACCCATATTCCTCTGCATGCGAACGTGAAATTGTTGTTATATACAGGTGACTCCACATGAATTTAACATTTTTTTAAGAAATTAGACAAATCCCACGGAATTTGTATATTTTATAAATATTTATATAGTTAATAATCTCGCAAAAACGAAATTTTTTGAAGGATTTTTTTTTTGTGGGAAAATCGAAACCAGTGATATAATACAGTTCAATTATGTATACTAAACACTCTGTGAAAGAATTAGCACAATCGGTTGGAATATAGAGATTTTATTAACGTTTATAACAAAATCGTGTTTTTACCGCAAGAAACGACGATTTTTACAATTGGACGATTTACACAAACAAACCCATATTCCTCTGCATGCGAACGTGAAATTGTTGTTATATACAGGTGACTCCACATGAATTTAACATTTTTTAAGAAATTAGACAAATCCCACGGAATTTGTAGATTATATTGATATTTATAAAGTTAAAAAACTCGCAACAACGAAATTTTTTGAAGGATTTTTTTTTTGTGGGGAAAATCGAAACCAGTGACATAATACAGTTCAATCATGTATACTAAACACTCTGTGAAAGAATTAGCACAATCGGTTGGAATATAGAGATTTTATTAGCGTTTATAGCAAAATCGTGTATTTACCGCAAGAAACGACGATTTTTACAATTGACGATTTTCACGAACAAACCCATATTCCTCTGCATGCGAACGTGAAATTGTTGTTCTATGTAGGTGACTCCACATGAATTTAACATTTTTTAAGAAATTAGACAAATCCCCCGGAATTTGTAGATTTTATTGATATTTATATAGTTAAAATCTCGCAAAAACGAAATTTTTTGAAGGATTTTTTTTTTGTGGGGAAAATCGAAACCAGTGATATAATACAGTTCAATTATGTATACTAAACACTCTGTGAAAGAATTAGAACAATCGGTTGGAATATAGAGATTTTATTAACGTTTATAACAAAATCGTGTTTTTACCGCAAGAAACGACGATTTTTACAATTGGACGATTTACACAAACAAACCCATATTCCTCTGCATGCGAACGTGAAATTGTTGTTACATACAGGTGACTCCACATGAATTTAACATTTTTTTAAGAAATTAGACAAATCCCACGGAATTTGTAGATTTTATTGATATTTATATAGTTAAAATCTCGCAAAAACGAAATTTTTTGAAGGATTTTTTTTGTGGGGAAAATCGAAACCAGTGATATAATACAGTTCAATTATGTATACTAAACACTCTGTGAAAGAATTAGCACAATCGGTTGGAATATAGAGATTTTATTAACGTTTATAACAAAATCGTGTTTTTACCGCAAGAAACGACGATTTTTACAATTGGACGATTTACACAAACAAACCCATATTCCTCTGCATGCGAACGTGAAATTCTTGTTACATACAGGTGACTCCACATGAATTTAACATTTTTTTAAGAAATTAGACAAATCCCACGGAATTTGTATATTTTATTGATATTGATATAGTTAAAATCTCGCAAAAACGAAATTTTTTGAAGGATTTTTTTTTGTGGGGAAAATCGAAACCAGTGATATAATACAGTTCATTCATGTATACTAAACACTCTGTCAAAGAATTAGCACAATCGGTTGGAATATAGAGATTTTATTAACGTTTATAGCAAAATCGTGTTTTTAACGCAAGAAACGACGATTTTTACAATTGGTGGACGATTTACACAAACAAACCCATATTCCTCTTTATGCGAAAGTGAAATCGTTGTTATATATAGGTGACTCCACATGAATTTAACATTATTTTAAGAAATTAGACAAATCCCACTGAATTTGTAGATTTTATTGATATTTATATAGTTAGAAAACTCGCAAAAACGAAATTTTTTGAAGGATTTTTTTTGTGGGGAAAATCGAAACCAGTGACATATTACAGTTCAATTATGTATACTAAACACTCTGTGAAAGAATTAGCACAATCGTTTGGAATATAGAGATTTTATTAACGTTTATAACAAAATCGTGTTTTTACCGCAAGAAACGACGATTTTTACAATTGGACGATTTACACAAACAAACCCATATTCCTCTGCATGCGAACGTGAAATTGTTGTTATATACAGGTGACTCCACATGAATTTAACATTTTTTTAAGAAATTAGACAAATCCCACGGAATTTGTATATTTTATAAATATTTATATAGTTAATAATCTCGCAAAAAACGAAATTTTTTGAAGGATTTTTTTTTGTGGGGAAAATCGAAACCAGTGATATAATACAGTTCAATCATGTATACTAAACACTCTGTCAAAGAATTAGCACAATCGGTTGGAATATAGAGATTTTATTAACGTTTATAGCAAAATCGTGTTTTTACCGCAAGAAACGACGATTTTTACAATTGGACGATTTACACAAACAAACCCTTATTCCTCCGCATGCGAACGTGAAATTGTTGTTATATATAGGTGAATCCACATGAATTTAACATTTTTTTAAGAAATTAGACAAATCCCACGGAATTTGTAGATTATATTGATATTTATATAGTTAAAAAACTCGAAAAAACGAAATTTTTTGAAGGATTTTTTTTTGTGGGGAAATTCGAAACCAGTGACAAAATACAGTTCAATCATGTATACTAAACACTCTGTGAAAGAATTAGCACAATCGTTTGGAATATAGAGATTTTATTAACGTTTATAGCAAAATCGTGTTTTTACCGCAAGAAACAACGATTTTTACAATTTGACCATTTTCACAAACAAACCCATATTCCTCTGCATGCGAACGTGATATTGTTGTTATATATAGGTGACTCCACATGAATTTAACATTTTTTTAAGAAATTAGACAAATCCCCCGGAATTTGTAGATTTTATTGATATTTATATAGTTAAAATCTCGCAAAAACGAATTTTTTGAAGGATTTTTTTTGTGGGGAAAATCGAAACCAGTGATATAATACAGTTCAATTATGTATACTAAACACTCTGTGAAAGAATTAGCACAATCGGTTGGAATATAGAGATTTTATTAACGTTTATAACAAAATCGTGTTTTTACCGCAAGAAACGACGATTTTTACAATTGGACGATTTACACAAACAAACCCATATTCCTCTGCATGCGAACGTGAAATTGTTGTTATATACAGGTGACTCCACATGAATTTATCATTTTTTTAAGAAATTAGACAAATCCCACGGAATTTGTAGATTTTATTGATATTTATATAGTTAAAATCTCGCAAAAACGAAATTTTTTGAAGGATTTTTTTTTGTGGGGAAAATCGAAACCAGTGATATAATACAGTTCAATTATGTATACTAAACACTCTGTGAAAGAATTAGCACAATCGGTTGGAATATAGAGATTTTATTAACGTTTATAACAAAATCGTGTTTTTACCGCAAGAAACGACGATTTTTACAATTGGACGATTTACACAAACAAACCCATATTCCTCTGCATGCGAACGTGAAATTGTTGTTATATACAGGTGACTCCACATGAATTTAACATTTTTTTAAGAAATTAGAAAAATCCCACGGAATTTGTAGATTTTATTGATATTTATATAGTTAAAAAACTCGCAAAACGAAATTTTTTGAAGGATTTTTTTTGTGGGGAAAATCGAAACCAGTGACATAATACAGTTCAATCATGTATACTAAACACTCTGTGAAAGAATTAGCACAATCGGTTGGAATATAGAGATTTTATTAACGTTTATAACAAAATCGTGTTTTTACCGCAAGAAACGACGATTTTTACAATTGGACGATTTACACAAACAAACCCATATTCCTCTGCATGCGAACGTGAAATTGTTGTTATATACAGGTGACTCCACATGAATTTAACATTTTTTAAGAAATTAGACAAATCCCACGGAATTTGTATATTTTATAAATATTTATATAGTTAATAATCTCGCAAAAACGAAATTTTTTGAAGGATTTTTTTTTTGTGGGGAAAATCGAAACCAGTGATATAATACAGTTCAATTATGTATACTAAACACTCTGTGAAAGAATTAGCACAATCGGTTGGAATATAGAGATTTTATTAACGTTTATAACAAAATCGTGTTTTTACCGCAAGAAACGACGATTTTTACAATTGGACGATTTACACAAACAAACCCATATTCCTCTGCATGCGAACGTGAAATTGTTGTTATATACAGGTGACTCCACATGAATTTAACATTCTTTTAAGAAATTAGACAAATCCCACGGAATTTGTAGATTTTATTGATATTTATATAGTTAAAATATCGCAAAAACGAAATTTTTTGAAGGATTTTTTTTTGTGGGGAAAATCAAAACCAGTGATATAATACAGTTCAATTATGTATACTAAACACTCTGTGAAAGTATTAGCACAATCGGATGGAATAGAGAGATTTTATTAACGTTTAAACAAAATCGTGTTTTTACCGCAAGAAACGACGATTTTTACAATTGGACGATTTACACAAACAAACCCATATTCCTCTGCATGCGAACGTGAAATTGTTGTTATATACAGGTGACTCCACATGAATTTAACATTTTTTTAAGAAATTAGACAAATCCCACGGAATTTGTAGATTATATTGATATTTATAAAGTTAAAAAACTCGCAACAACGAAATTTTTTGAAGGATTTTTTTTTTGTGGGGAAAATCGAAACCAGTGACATAATACAGTTCAATCATGTATACTAAACACTCTGTGAAAGAATTAGCACAATCGGTTGGAATATAGAGATTTTATTAGCGTTTATAGCAAAATCGTGTTTTTACCGCAAGAAACGACGATTTTTACAATTTGACGATTTTCACGAACAAACCCATATTCCTCTGCATGCGAACGTGAAATTGTTGTTCTATGTAGGTGACTCCACATGAATTTAACATTTTTTTAAGAAATTAGACAAATCCCCGGAATTTGTAGATTTTATTGATATTTATATAGTTAAAATCTCGCAAAAACGAAATTTTTTGAAGGATTTTTTTTTGTGGGGAAAATCGAAACCAGTGATATAATACAGTTCAATTATGTATACTAAACACTCTGTGAAAGAATTAGAACAATCGGTTGGAATATAGAGATTTTATTAACGTTTATAACAAAATCGTGTTTTTACCGCAAGAAACGACGATTTTTACAATTGGACGATTTACACAAACAAACCCATATTCCTCTGCATGCGAACGTGAAATTGTTGTTATATACAGGTGACTCCACATGAATTTAACATTTTTTTAAGAAATTAGACAAATCCCACGGAATTTGTAGATTTTATTGATATTTATATAGTTAAAATCTCGCAAAAACGAAATTTTTTGAAGGATTTTTTTTGTGGGGAAAATCGAAACCAGTGACATATTACAGTTCAATTATGTATACTAAACACTCTGTGAAAGAATTAGCACAATCGTTTGGAATATAGAGATTTTATTAACGTTTATAACAAAATCGTGTTTTTACCGCAAGAAACGACGATTTTTACAATTGGACGATTTACACAAACAAACCCATATTCCTCTGCATGCGAACGTGAAATTGTTATATACAGGTGACTCCACATGAATTTAACATTTTTTAAGAAATTAGACAAATCCCACGGAATTTGTATATTTTATAAATATTTATATAGTTAATAATCTCGCAAAAACGAAATTTTTTGAAGGATTTTTTTTTGTGGGGAAAATCGAAACCAGTGATATAATACAGTTCAATCATGTATACTAAACATTCTGTCAAAGAATTAGCACAATCGGTTGGAATATAGAAATTTTATTAACGTTTATAGCAAAATCGTGTTTTTACCGCAAGAAACGACGATTTTTACAATTGGACGATTTACACAAACAAACCCTTATTCCTCCGCATGCGAACGTGAAATTGTTGTTATATATAGGTGAATCCACATGAATTTAACATTTTTTTAAGAAATTAGACAAATCCCACGGAATTTGTAGATTATATTGATATTTATATAGTTAAAAAACTCGAAAAAAACGAAATTTTTTGAAGGATTTTTTTTTGTGGGGAAATTCGAAACCAGTGACATAATACAGTTCAATCATGTATACTAAACACTCTGTGAAAGAATTAGCACAATCGTTTGGAATATAGAGATTTTATTAACGTTTATAGCAAAATCGTGTTTTTACCGCAAGAAACAACGATTTTTACAATTTGACCATTTTCACAAACAAACCCATATTCCTCTGCATGCGAACGTGATATTGTTGTTATATATAGGTGACTCCACATGAATTTAACATTTTTTTAAGAAATTAGACAAATCCCCCGGAATTTGTAGATTTTATTGATATTTATATAGTTAAAATCTCGCAAAAACGAAATTTTTTGAAGGATTTTTTTTGTGGGGAAAATCGAAACCAGTGATATAATACAGTTCAATTATGTATACTAAACACTCTGTGAAAGAATTAGCACAATCGGTTGGAATATAGAGATTTTATTAACGTTTATAACAAAATCGTGTTTTTACCGCAAGAAACGACGATTTTTACAATTGGACGATTTACACAAACAAACCCATATTCCTCTGCATGCGAACGTGAAATTGTTGTTATATACAGGTGACTCCACATGAATTTATCATTTTTTTAAGAAATTAGACAAATCCCACGGAATTTGTAGATTTTATTGATATTTATATAGTTAAAATCTCGCAAAAACGAAATTTTTTGAAGGATTTTTTTTTGTGGGGAAAATCGAAACCAGTGATATAATACAGTTCAATTATGTATACTAAACACTCTGTGAAAGAATTAGCACAATCGTTTGGAATATAGAGATTTTATTAACGTTTATAACAAAATCGTGTTTTTACCGCAAGAAACGACGATTTTTACAATTGGACGATTTACACAAACAAACCCATATTCCTCTGCATGCGAACGTGAAATTGTTGTTATATACAGGTGACTCCAACATGAATTTAACATTTTTTTAAGAAATTAGAAAAATCCCACGGAATTGTAGATTTTATTGATATTTATATAGTTAAAAAACTCGCAAAACGAAATTTTTTGAAGGATTTTTTTTGTGGGGAAATCGAAACCAGTGACATAATACAGTTCAATCATGTATACTAAACACTCTGTGAAAGAATTAGCACAATCGGTTGGAATATAGAGATTTTATTAACGTTTATAACAAAATCGTGTTTTTACCGCAAGAAACGACGATTTTTACAATTGGACGATTTACACAAACAAACCCATATTCCTCTGCATGCGAACGTGAAATTGTTGTTATATACAGGTGACTCCACATGAATTTAACATTTTTTTAAGAAATTAGACAAATCCCACGGAATTTGTATATTTTATAAATATTTATATAGTTAATAATCTCGCAAAAACGAAATTTTTTGAAGGATTTTTTTTTTGTGGGGAAAATCGAAACCAGTGATATAATACAGTTCAATTATGTATACTAAACACTCTGTGAAAGAATTAGCACAATCGGTTGGAATATAGAGATTTTATTAACGTTTATAACAAAATCGTGTTTTTACCGCAAGAAACGACGATTTTTACAATTGGACGATTTACACAAACAAACCCATATTCCTCTGCATGCGAACGTGAAATTGTTGTTATATACAGGTGACTCCACATGAATTTAACATTCTTTTAAGAAATTAGACAAATCCCACGGAATTTGTAGATTTTATTGATATTTATATAGTTAAAATATCGCAAAAACGAAATTTTTTGAAGGATTTTTTTTTTGTGGGGAAAATCGAAACCAGTGATATAATACAGTTCAATTATGTATACTAAACACTCTGTGAAAGAATTAGCACAATCGGTTGGAATAGAGAGATTTTATTAACGTTTAAACAAAATCGTGTTTTTACCGCAAGAAACGACGATTTTTACAATTGGTCGATTTACACAAACAAACCCATATTCCTCTGCATGCGAACGTGAAATTGTTATATACAGGTGACTCCACATGAATTTAACATTTTTTTAAGGAATTAGACAAATCCCACGGAATTTGTAGATTATATTGATATTTATATAGTTAAAAAAACTCGCAAAAACGAAATTTTTTGAAGGATTTTTTTTTGTGGGGAAAATCGAAACCAGTGACATTATACAGTTCAATCATGTATACTAAACACTCTGTGAAAGAATTAGCACAATCGGTTGGAATATAGAGATTTTATTAGCGTTTATAGCAAAATCGTGTTTTTACCACAAGAAACGACGATTTTTACAATTTGACTATTTTCACGAACAAACCCATATTCCTCTGCATGCGAACGTGAAATTGTTGTTATATATAGGTGACTCCACATGAATTTAACATTTTTTTAAGAAATTAGACAAATCCCCCGGAATTTGTAGATTTTATTGATATTTATATAGTTAAAATCTCGCAAAAACGAAATTTTTTGAAGGATTTTTTTTGTGGGGAAAATCGAAACCAGTGATATAATACAGTTCAATCATGTATACTAAACACTCTGTCCAAGAATTAGCACAATCGGTTGGAATATAGAGATTTGATTAATGTTTATAGCAAAATCGTGTTTTTACCGCAAGAAACGACGATTTTTACAATTGGACGATTTACACAAACAAACCCATATTCCTCTGCATGCGAACGTGAAATATACAGGTGACTCCACATGAATTTATCATTTTTTTAGGAAATTAGACAAATCCCACGGAATTTGTAGATTTTATTGATATTTATATAGTTAAAATCTCGCAAAAACGAAATTTTTTGAAGGATTTTTTTTTGTGGGGAAAATCGAAACCAGTGATATAATACAGTTCAATTATGTATACTAAACACTCTGTGAAAGAATTAGCACAATCGGTTGGAATATAGAGATTTTATTAACGTTTATAACAAAATCGTGTTTTTACCGCAAGAAACGACGATTTTTACAATTGGACGATTTACACAAACAAACCCATATTCCTCTGCATGCGAACGTGAAATTGTTGTTATATACAGGTGACTCCACATGAATTTAACATTTTTTTAAGAAATTAGACAAATCCCACGGAATTTGTAGATTTTATTGATATTTATATAGTTAAAAAACTCGCAAAACGAAATTTTTTGAAGGATTTTTTTTGTGGGGAAAATCGAAACCAGTGACATAATACAGTTCAATCATGTATACTAAACACTCTGTGAAAGAATTAGCACAATCGGTTGGAATATAGAGATTTTATTAACGTGTATAACAAAATCGTGTTTTTACCGCAAGAAACGACGATTTTTACAATTGGACGATTTACACAAACAAACCCATATTCCTCTGCATGCGAACGTGAAATTGTTGTTATATACAGGTGACTCCACATGAATTTAACATTTTTTTAAGAAATTAGACAAATCCCACGGAATTTGTATATTTTATAAATATTTATATAGTTAATAATCTCGCAAAAACGAAATTTTTTGAAGGATTTTTTTTTGTGGGGAAAATCGAAACCAGTGATATAATACAGTTCAATTATGTATACTAAACACTCTGTGAAAGAATTAGCACAATCGGTTGGAATATAGAGATTTTATTAACGTTTATAACAAAATCGTGTTTTTACCGCAAGAAACGACGATTTTTACAATTGGACGATTTACACAAACAAACCCATATTCCTCTGCATGCGAACGTGAAATTGTTGTTATATACAGGTGACTCCACATGAATTTAACATTTTTTTAAGAAATTAGACAAATCCCACGGAATTTGTAGATTATATTGATATTTATAAAGTTAAAAAACTCGCAACAACGAAATTTTTTGAAGGATTTTTTTTTTGTGGGGAAAATCGAAACCAGTGACATAATACAGTTCAATCATGTATACTAAACACTCTGTGAAAGAATTAGCACAATCGGTTGGAATATAGAGATTTTATTAGCGTTTATAGCAAAATCGTGTATTTACCGCAAGAAACGACGATTTTTACAATTTGACGATTTTCACGAACAAACCCATATTCCTCTGCATGCGAACGTGAAATTGTTGTTCTATGTAGGTGACTCCACATGAATTTAACATTTTTTTAAGAAATTAGACAAATCCCCCGGAATTTGTAGATTTTATTGATATTTATATAGTTAAAATCTCGCAAAAACGAAATTTTTTGAAGGATTTTTTTTTTGTGGGGAAAATCGAAACCAGTGATATAATACAGTTCAATTATGTATACTAAACACTCTGTGAAAGAATTAGAACAATCGGTTGGAATATAGAGATTTTATTAACGTTTATAACAAAATCGTGTTTTTACCGCAAGAAACGACGATTTTTACAATTGGACGATTTACACAAACAAACCCATATTCCTCTGCATGCGAACGTGAAATTGTTGTTACATACAGGTGACTCCACATGAATTTAACATTTTTTTAAGAAATTAGACAAATCCCACGGAATTTGTAGATTTTATTGATATTTATATAGTTAAAATCTCGCAAAAACGAAATTTTTTGAAGGATTTTTTTTGTGGGGAAAATCGAAACCAGTGATATAATACAGTTCAATTATGTATACTAAACACTCTGTGAAAGAATTAGCACAATCGGTTGGAATATAGAGATTTTATTAACGTTTATAACAAAATCGTGTTTTTACCGCAAGAAACGACGATTTTTACAATTGGACGATTTACACAAACAAACCCATATTCCTCTGCATGCGAACGTGAAATTCTTGTTACATACAGGTGACTCCACATGAATTTAACATTTTTTTAAGAAATTAGACAAATCCCACGGAATTTGTATATTTTATTGATATTGATATAGTTAAAATCTCGCAAAAACGAAATTTTTTGAAGGATTTTTTTTTGTGGGGAAAATCGAAACCAGTGATATAATACAGTTCATTCATGTATACTAAACACTCTGTCAAAGAATTAGCACAATCGGTTGGAATATAGAGATTTTATTAACGTTTATAGCAAAATCGTGTTTTTAACGCAAGAAACGACGATTTTTACAATTGGACGATTTACACAAACAAACCCATATTCCTCTTTATGCGAAAGTGAAATCGTTGTTATATATAGGTGACTCCACATGAATTTAACATTATTTTAAGAAATTAGACAAATCCCACTGAATTTGTAGATTTTATTGATATTTATATAGTTAGAAAACTCGCAAAAACGAAATTTTTTGAAGGATTTTTTTTGTGGGGAAAATCGAAACCAGTGACATATTACAGTTCAATTATGTATACTAAACACTCTGTGAAAGAATTAGCACAATCGTTTGGAATATAGAGATTTTATTAACGTTTATAACAAAATCGTGTTTTTACCGCAAGAAACGACGATTTTTACAATTGGACGATTTACACAAACAAACCCATATTCCTCTGCATGCGAACGTGAAATTGTTGTTATATACAGGTGACTCCACATGAATTTAACATTTTTTTAAGAAATTAGACAAATCCCACGGAATTTGTATATTTTATAAATATTTATATAGTTAATAATCTCGCAAAAACGAAATTTTTTGAAGGATTTTTTTTTGTGGGGAAAATCGAAACCAGTGATATAATACAGTTCAATCATGTATACTAAACACTCTGTCAAAGAATTAGCACAATCGGTTGGAATATAGAGATTTTATTAACGTTTATAGCAAAATCGTGTTTTTACCGCAAGAAACGACGATTTTTACAATTGGACGATTTACACAAACAAACCCTTATTCCTCCGCATGCGAACGTGAAATTGTTGTTATATATAGGTGAATCCACATGAATTTAACATTTTTTTAAGAAATTAGACAAATCCCACGGAATTTGTAGATTATATTGATATTTATATAGTTAAAAAACTCGAAAAAACGAAATTTTTTGAAGGATTTTTTTTTGTGGGGAAATTCGAAACCAGTGACAAAATACAGTTCAATCATGTATACTAAACACTCTGTGAAAGAATTAGCACAATCGTTTGGAATATAGAGATTTTATTAACGTTTATAGCAAAATCGTGTTTTTACCGCAAGAAACAACGATTTTTACAATTTGACCATTTTCACAAACAAACCCATATTCCTCTGCATGCGAACGTGATATTGTTGTTATATATAGGTGACTCCACATGAATTTAACATTTTTTTAAGAAATTAGACAAATCCCCCGGAATTTGTAGATTTTATTGATATTTATATAGTTAAAATCTCGCAAAAACGAAATTTTTTGAAGGATTTTTTTTTGTGGGGAAAATCGAAACCAGTGATATAATACAGTTCAATTATGTATACTAAACACTCTGTGAAAGAATTAGCACAATCGGTTGGAATATAGAGATTTTATTAACGTTTATAACAAAATCGTGTTTTTACCGCAAGAAACGACGATTTTTACAATTGGACGATTTACACAAACAAACCCATATTCCTCTGCATGCGAACGTGAAATTGTTGTTATATACAGGTGACTCCACATGAATTTATCATTTTTTTAAGAAATTAGACAAATCCCACGGAATTTGTAGATTTTATTGATATTTATATAGTTAAAATCTCGCAAAAACGAAATTTTTTGAAGGATTTTTTTTTGTGGGGAAAATCGAAACCAGTGATATAATACAGTTCAATTATGTATACTAAACACTCTGTGAAAGAATTAGCACAATCGGTTGGAATATAGAGATTTTATTAACGTTTATAACAAAATCGTGTTTTTACCGCAAGAAACGACGATTTTTACAATTGGACGATTTACACAAACAAACCCATATTCCTCTGCATGCGAACGTGAAATTGTTGTTATATACAGGTGACTCCACATGAATTTAACATTTTTTTAAGAAATTAGAAAAATCCCACGGAATTTGTAGATTTTATTGATATTTATATAGTTAAAAAACTCGCAAAACGAAATTTTTTGAAGGATTTTTTTTGTGGGGAAAATCGAAACCAGTGACATAATACAGTTCAATCATGTATACTAAACACTCTGTGAAAGAATTAGCACAATCGGTTGGAATATAGAGATTTTATTAACGTTTATAACAAAATCGTGTTTTTACCGCAAGAAACGACGATTTTTACAATTGGACGATTTACACAAACAAACCCATATTCCTCTGCATGCGAACGTGAAATTGTTGTTATATACAGGTGACTCCACATGAATTTAACATTTTTTTAAGAAATTAGACAAATCCCACGGAATTTGTATATTTTATAAATATTTATATAGTTAATAATCTCGCAAAAACGAAATTTTTTGAAGGATTTTTTTTTGTGGGGAAAATCGAAACCAGTGATATAATACAGTTCAATTATGTATACTAAACACTCTGTGAAAGAATTAGCACAATCGGTTGGAATATAGAGATTTTATTAACGTTTATAACAAAATCGTGTTTTTACCGCAAGAAACGACGATTTTTACAATTGGACGATTTACACAAACAAACCCATATTCCTCTGCATGCGAACGTGAAATTGTTGTTATATACAGGTGACTCCACATGAATTTAACATTCTTTTAAGAAATTAGACAAATCCCACGGAATTTGTAGATTTTATTGATATTTATATAGTTAAAATATCGCAAAAACGAAATTTTTTGAAGGATTTTTTTTTGTGGGGAAAATCAAAACCAGTGATATAATACAGTTCAATTATGTATACTAAACACTCTGTGAAAGTATTAGCACAATCGGATGGAATAGAGAGATTTTATTAACGTTTAAACAAAATCGTGTTTTTACCGCAAGAAACGACGATTTTTACAATTGGACGATTTACACAAACAAACCCATATTCCTCTGCATGCGAACGTGAAATTGTTGTTATATACAGGTGACTCCACATGAATTTAACATTTTTTTAAGAAATTAGACAAATCCCACGGAATTTGTAGATTATATTGATATTTATAAAGTTAAAAAACTCGCAACAACGAAATTTTTTGAAGGATTTTTTTTTTGTGGGGAAAATCGAAACCAGTGACATAATACAGTTCAATCATGTATACTAAACACTCTGTGAAAGAATTAGCACAATCGGTTGGAATATAGAGATTTTATTAGCGTTTATAGCAAAATCGTGTTTTTACCGCAAGAAACGACGATTTTTACAATTTGACGATTTTCACGAACAAACCCATATTCCTCTGCATGCGAACGTGAAATTGTTGTTCTATGTAGGTGACTCCACATGAATTTAACATTTTTTTAAGAAATTAGACAAATCCCCCGGAATTTGTAGATTTTATTGATATTTATATAGTTAAAATCTCGCAAAAACGAAATTTTTTGAAGGATTTTTTTTTGTGGGGAAAATCGAAACCAGTGATATAATACAGTTCAATTATGTATACTAAACACTCTGTGAAAGAATTAGAACAATCGGTTGGAATATAGAGATTTTATTAACGTTTATAACAAAATCGTGTTTTTACCGCAAGAAACGACGATTTTTACAATTGGACGATTTACACAAACAAACCCATATTCCTCTGCATGCGAACGTGAAATTGTTGTTATATACAGGTGACTCCACATGAATTTAACATTTTTTTAAGAAATTAGACAAATCCCACGGAATTTGTAGATTTTATTGATATTTATATAGTTAAAATCTCGCAAAAACGAAATTTTTTGAAGGATTTTTTTTGTGGGGAAAATCGAAACCAGTGACATATTACAGTTCAATTATGTATACTAAACACTCTGTGAAAGAATTAGCACAATCGTTTGGAATATAGAGATTTTATTAACGTTTATAACAAAATCGTGTTTTTACCGCAAGAAACGACGATTTTTACAATTGGACGATTTACACAAACAAACCCATATTCCTCTGCATGCGAACGTGAAATTGTTATATACAGGTGACTCCACATGAATTTAACATTTTTTTAAGAAATTAGACAAATCCCACGGAATTTGTATATTTTATAAATATTTATATAGTTAATAATCTCGCAAAAACGAAATTTTTTGAAGGATTTTTTTTTGTGGGGAAAATCGAAACCAGTGATATAATACAGTTCAATCATGTATACTAAACATTCTGTCAAAGAATTAGCACAATCGGTTGGAATATAGAAATTTTATTAACGTTTATAGCAAAATCGTGTTTTTACCGCAAGAAACGACGATTTTTACAATTGGACGATTTACACAAACAAACCCTTATTCCTCCGCATGCGAACGTGAAATTGTTGTTATATATAGGTGAATCCACATGAATTTAATATTTTTTTAAGAAATTAGACAAATCCCACGGAATTTGTAGATTATATTGATATTTATATAGTTAAAAAACTCGAAAAAACGAAATTTTTTGAAGGATTTTTTTTTGTGGGGAAATTCGAAACCAGTGACATAATACAGTTCAATCATGTATACTAAACACTCTGTGAAAGAATTAGCACAATCGTTTGGAATATAGAGATTTTATTAACGTTTATAGCAAAATCGTGTTTTTACCGCAAGAAACAACGATTTTTACAATTTGACCATTTTCACAAACAAACCCATATTCCTCTGCATGCGAACGTGATATTGTTGTTATATATAGGTGACTCCACATGAATTTAACATTTTTTTAAGAAATTAGACAAATCCCCCGGAATTTGTAGATTTTATTGATATTTATATAGTTAAAATCTCGCAAAAACGAAATTTTTTGAAGGATTTTTTTTGTGGGGAAAATCGAAACCAGTGATATAATACAGTTCAATTATGTATACTAAACACTCTGTGAAAGAATTAGCACAATCGGTTGGAATATAGAGATTTTATTAACGTTTATAACAAAATCGTGTTTTTACCGCAAGAAACGACGATTTTTACAATTGGACGATTTACACAAACAAACCCATATTCCTCTGCATGCGAACGTGAAATTGTTGTTATATACAGGTGACTCCACATGAATTTATCATTTTTTTAAGAAATTAGACAAATCCCACGGAATTTGTAGATTTTATTGATATTTATATAGTTAAAATCTCGCAAAAACGAAATTTTTTGAAGGATTTTTTTTTGTGGGGAAAATCGAAACCAGTGATATAATACAGTTCAATTATGTATACTAAACACTCTGTGAAAGAATTAGCACAATCGGTTGGAATATAGAGATTTTATTAACGTTTATAACAAAATCGTGTTTTTACCGCAAGAAACGACGATTTTTACAATTGGACGATTTACACAAACAAACCCATATTCCTCTGCATGCGAACGTGAAATTGTTGTTATATACAGGTGACTCCACATGAATTTAACATTTTTTTAAGAAATTAGAAAAATCCCACGGAATTTGTAGATTTTATTGATATTTATATAGTTAAAAAACTCGCAAAACGAAATTTTTTGAAGGATTTTTTTTGTGGGGAAAATCGAAACCAGTGACATAATACAGTTCAATCATGTATACTAAACACTCTGTGAAAGAATTAGCACAATCGGTTGGAATATAGAGATTTTATTAACGTTTATAACAAAATCGTGTTTTTACCGCAAGAAACGACGATTTTTACAATTGGACGATTTACACAAACAAACCCATATTCCTCTGCATGCGAACGTGAAATTGTTGTTATATACAGGTGACTCCACATGAATTTAACATTTTTTTAAGAAATTAGACAAATCCCACGGAATTTGTATATTTTATAAATATTTATATAGTTAATAATCTCGCAAAAACGAAATTTTTTGAAGGATTTTTTTTTGTGGGGAAAATCGAAACCAGTGATATAATACAGTTCAATTATGTATACTAAACACTCTGTGAAAGAATTAGCACAATCGGTTGGAATATAGAGATTTTATTAACGTTTATAACAAAATCGTGTTTTTACCGCAAGAAACGACGATTTTTACAATTGGACGATTTACACAAACAAACCCATATTCCTCTGCATGCGAACGTGAAATTGTTGTTATATACAGGTGACTCCACATGAATTTAACATTCTTTTAAGAAATTAGACAAATCCCACGGAATTTGTAGATTTTATTGATATTTATATAGTTAAAATATCGCAAAAACGAAATTTTTTGAAGGATTTTTTTTTGTGGGGAAAATCAAAACCAGTGATATAATACAGTTCAATTATGTATACTAAACACTCTGTGAAAGTATTAGCACAATCGGTTGGAATAGAGAGATTTTATTAACGTTTAAACAAAATCGTGTTTTTACCGCAAGAAACGACGATTTTTACAATTGGACGATTTACACAAACAAACCCATATTCCTCTGCATGCGAACGTGAAATTGTTGTTATATACAGGTGACTCCACATGAATTTAACATTTTTTTAAGAAATTAGACAAATCCCACGGAATTTGTAGATTATATTGATATTTATAAAGTTAAAAAACTCGCAACAACGAAATTTTTTGAAGGATTTTTTTTTTGTGGGGAAAATCGAAACCAGTGACATAATACAGTTCAATCATGTATACTAAACACTCTGTGAAAGAATTAGCACAATCGGTTGGAATATAGAGATTTTATTAGCGTTTATAGCAAAATCGTGTTTTTACCGCAAGAAACGACGATTTTTACAATTTGACGATTTTCACGAACAAACCCATATTCCTCTGCATGCGAACGTGAAATTGTTGTTCTATGTAGGTGACTCCACATGAATTTAACATTTTTTTAAGAAATTAGACAAATCCCCCGGAATTTGTAGATTTTATTGATATTTATATAGTTAAAATCTCGCAAAAACGAAATTTTTTGAAGGATTTTTTTTTGTGGGGAAAATCGAAACCCAGTGATATAATACAGTTCAATTATGTATACTAAACACTCTGTGAAAGAATTAGAACAATCGGTTGGAATATAGAGATTTTATTAACGTTTATAACAAAATCGTGTTTTTACCGCAAGAAACGACGATTTTTACAATTGGACGATTTACACAAACAAACCCATATTCCTCTGCATGCGAACGTGAAATTGTTGTTATATACAGGTGACTCCACATGAATTTAACATTTTTTTAAGAAATTAGACAAATCCCACGGAATTTGTAGATTTTATTGATATTTATATAGTTAAAATCTCGCAAAAACGAAATTTTTTGAAGGATTTTTTTTGTGGGGAAAATCGAAACCAGTGATATAATACAGTTCAATTATGTATACTAAACACTCTGTGAAAGAATTAGCACAATCGGTTGGAATATAGAGATTTTATTAACGTTTATAACAAAATCGTGTTTTTACCGCAAGAAACGACGATTTTTACAATTGGACGATTACACAAACAAACCCATATTCCTCTGCATGCGAACGTGAAATTGTTGTTACATACAGGTGACTCCACATGAATTTAACATTTTTTTAAGAAATTAGACAAATCCCACGGAATTTGTATATTTTATTGATATTGATATAGTTAAAATCTCGCAAAAACGAAATTTTTTGAAGGATTTTTTTTTGTGGGGAAAATCGAAACCAGTGATATAATACAGTTCATTCATGTATACTAAACACTCTGTCAAAGAATTAGCACAATCGGTTGGAATATAGAGATTTTATTAACGTTTATAGCAAAATCGTGTTTTTACCGCAAGAAACGACGATTTTTACAATTGGACGATTTACACAAACAAACCCATATTCCTCTTTATGCGAAAGTGAAATCGTTGTTATATATAGGTGACTCCACATGAATTTAACATTATTTTAAGAAATTAGACAAATCCCACTGAATTTGTAGATTTTATTGATATTTATATAGTTAGAAAACTCGCAAAAACGAAATTTTTGAAGGATTTTTTTTGTGGGGAAAATCGAAACCAGTGACATATTACAGTTCAATTATGTATACTAAACACTCTGTGAAAGAATTAGCACAATCGTTTGGAATATAGAGATTTTATTAACGTTTATAACAAAATCGTGTTTTTACCGCAAGAAACGACGATTTTTACAATTGGACGATTTACACAAACAAACCCATATTCCTCTGCATGCGAACGTGAAATTGTTGTTATATACAGGTGACTCCACATGAATTTAACATTTTTTTAAGAAATTAGACAAATCCCACGGAATTTGTATATTTTATAAATATTTATATTGTTAATAATCTCGCAAAAACGAAATTTTTTGAAGGATTTTTTTTTGTGGGGAAAATCGAAACCAGTGATATAATACAGTTCAATCATGTATACTAAACACTCTGTCAAAGAATTAGCACAATCGGTTGGAATATAGAGATTTTATTAACGTTTATAGCAAAATCGTGTTTTTACCGCAAGAAACGACGATTTTTACAATTGGACGATTTACACAAACAAACCCTTATTCCTCCGCATGCGAACGTGAAATTGTTGTTATATATAGGTGAATCCACATGAATTTAACATTTTTTTAAGAAATTAGACAAATCCCACGGAATTTGTAGATTATATTGATATTTATATAGTTAAAAAACTCGAAAAAACGAAATTTTTTGAAGGATTTTTTTTGTGGGGAAATTCGAAACCAGTGACATAATACAGTTCAATCATGTATACTAAACACTCTGTGAAAGAATTAGCACAATCGTTTGGAATATAGAGATTTTATTAACGTTTATAGCAAAATCGTGTTTTTACCGCAAGAAACAACGATTTTTACAATTTGACCATTTTCACAAACAAACCCATATTCCTCTGCATGCGAACGTGATATTGTTGTTATATATAGGTGACTCCACATGAATTTAACATTTTTTTAAGAAATTAGACAAATCCCCCGGAATTTGTAGATTTTATTGATATTTATATAGTTAAAATCTCGCAAAAACGAAATTTTTTGAAGGATTTTTTTTGTGGGGAAAATCGAAACCAGTGATATAATACAGTTCAATTATGTATACTAAACACTCTGTGAAAGAATTAGCACAATCGGTTGGAATATAGAGATTTTATTAACGTTTATAACAAAATCGTGTTTTTACCGCAAGAAACGACGATTTTTACAATTGGACGATTTACACAAACAAACCCATATTCCTCTGCATGCGAACGTGAAATTGTTGTTATATACAGGTGACTCCACATGAATTTATCATTTTTTTAGGAAATTAGACAAATCCCACGGAATTTGTAGATTTTATTGATATTTATATAGTTAAAATCTCGCAAAAACGAAATTTTTTGAAGGATTTTTTTTTGTGGGGAAAATCGAAACCAGTGATATAATACAGTTCAATTATGTATACTAAACACTCTGTGAAAGAATTAGCACAATCGGTTGGAATATAGAGATTTTATTAACGTTTATAACAAAATCGTGTTTTTACCGCAAGAAACGACGATTTTTACAATTGGACGATTTACACAAACAAACCCATATTCCTCTGCATGCGAACGTGAAATTGTTGTTATATACAGGTGACTCCACATGAATTTAACATTTTTTTAAGAAATTAGACAAATCCCACGGAATTTGTAGATTTTATTGATATTTATATAGTTAAAAAACTCGCAAAACGAAATTTTTTGAAGGATTTTTTTTGTGGGGAAAATCGAAACCAGTGACATAATACAGTTCAATCATGTATACTAAACACTCTGTGAAAGAATTAGCACAATCGGTTGGAATATAGAGATTTTATTAACGTTTATAACAAAATCGTGTTTTTACCGCAAGAAACGACGATTTTTACAATTGGACGATTTACACAAACAAACCCAAATTCCTCTGCATGCGAACGTGAAATTGTTGTTATATACAGGTGACTCCACATGAATTTAACATTTTTTTAAGAAATTAGACAAATCCCACGGAATTTGTATATTTTATAAATATTTATATAGTTAATAATCTCGCAAAAACGAAATTTTTTGAAGGATTTTTTTTTGTGGGGAAAATCGAAACCAGTGATATAATACAGTTCAATTATGTATACTAAACACTCTGTGAAAGAATTAGCACAATCGGTTGGAATATAGAGATTTTATTAACGTTTATAACAAAATCGTGTTTTTACCGCAAGAAACGACGATTTTTACAATTGGACGATTTACACAAACAAACCCATATTCCTCTGCATGCGAACGTGAAATTGTTGTTATATACAGGTGACTCCACATGAATTTAACATTCTTTTAAGAAATTAGACAAATCCCACGGAATTTGTAGATTTTATTGATATTTATATAGTTAAAATATCGCAAAAACGAAATTTTTTGAAGGATTTTTTTTTGTGGGGAAAATCAAAACCAGTGATATAATACAGTTCAATTATGTATACTAAACACTCTGTGAAAGTATTAGCACAATCGGTTGGAATAGAGAGATTTTATTAACGTTTAAACAAAATCGTGTTTTTACCGCAAGAAACGACGATTTTTACAATTGGACGATTTACACAAACAAACCCATATTCCTCTGCATGCGAACGTGAAATTGTTGTTATATACAGGTGACTCCACATGAATTTAACATTTTTTTAAGAAATTAGACAAATCCCACGGAATTTGTAGATTATATTGATATTTATAAAGTTAAAAAACTCGCAACAACGAAATTTTTTGAAGGATTTTTTTTTTGTGGGGAAAATCGAAACCAGTGACATAATACAGTTCAATCATGTATACTAAACACTCTGTGAAAGAATTAGCACAATCGGTTGGAATATAGAGATTTTATTAGCGTTTATAGCAAAATCGTGTTTTTACCGCAAGAAACGACGATTTTTACAATTTGACGATTTTCACGAACAAACCCATATTCCTCTGCATGCGAACGTGAAATTGTTGTTCTATGTAGGTGACTCCACATGAATTTAACATTTTTTTAAGAAATTAGACAAATCCCCCGGAATTTGTAGATTTTATTGATATTTATATAGTTAAAATCTCGCAAAAACGAAATTTTTTGAAGGATTTTTTTTTGTGGGGAAAATCGAAACCAGTGATATAATACAGTTCAATTATGTATACTAAACACTCTGTGAAAGAATTAGAACAATCGGTTGGAATATAGAGATTTTATTAACGTTTATAACAAAATCGTGTTTTTACCGCAAGAAACGACGATTTTTACAATTGGACGATTTACACAAACAAACCCATATTCCTCTGCATGCGAACGTGAAATTGTTGTTATATACAGGTGACTCCACATGAATTTAACATTTTTTTAAGAAATTAGACAAATCCCACGGAATTTGTAGATTTTATTGATATTTATATAGTTAAAATCTCGCAAAAACGAAATTTTTTGAAGGATTTTTTTTGTGGGGAAAATCGAAACCAGTGATATAATACAGTTCAATTATGTATACTAAACACTCTGTGAAAGAATTAGCACAATCGGTTGGAATATAGAGATTTTATTAACGTTTATAACAAAATCGTGTTTTTACCGCAAGAAACGACGATTTTTACAATTGGACGATTTACACAAACAAACCCATATTCCTCTGCATGCGAACGTGAAATTGTTGTTACATACAGGTGACTCCACATGAATTTAACATTTTTTTAAGAAATTAGACAAATCCCACGGAATTTGTATATTTTATTGATATTGATATAGTTAAAATCTCGCAAAAACGAAATTTTTTGAAGGATTTTTTTTTGTGGGGAAAATCGAAACCAGTGATATAATACAGTTCATTCATGTATACTAAACACTCTGTCAAAGAATTAGCACAATCGGTTGGAATATAGAGATTTTATTAACGTTTATAGCAAAATCGTGTTTTTACCGCAAGAAACGACGATTTTTACAATTGGACGATTTACACAAACAAACCCATATTCCTCTTTATGCGAAAGTGAAATCGTTGTTATATATAGGTGACTCCACATGAATTTAACATTATTTTAAGAAATTAGACAAATCCCACTGAATTTGTAGATTTTATTGATATTTATATAGTTAGAAAACTCGCAAAAACGAAATTTTTTGAAGGATTTTTTTTGTGGGGAAAATCGAAACCAGTGACATATTACAGTTCAATTATGTATACTAAACACTCTGTGAAAGAATTAGCACAATCGTTTGGAATATAGAGATTTTATTAACGTTTATAACAAAATCGTGTTTTTACCGCAAGAAACGACGATTTTTACAATTGGACGATTTACACAAACAAACCCATATTCCTCTGCATGCGAACGTGAAATTGTTGTTATATACAGGTGACTCCACATGAATTTAACATTTTTTTAAGAAATTAGACAAATCCCACGGAATTTGTATATTTTATAAATATTTATATAGTTAATAATCTCGCAAAAACGAAATTTTTTGAAGGATTTTTTTTTGTGGGGAAAATCGAAACCAGTGATATAATACAGTTCAATCATGTATACTAAACACTCTGTCAAAGAATTAGCACAATCGGTTGGAATATAGAGATTTTATTAACGTTTATAGCAAAATCGTGTTTTTACCGCAAGAAACGACGATTTTTACAATTGGACGATTTACACAAACAAACCCTTATTCCTCCGCATGCGAACGTGAAATTGTTGTTATATATAGGTGAATCCACATGAATTTAACATTTTTTTAAGAAATTAGACAAATCCCACGGAATTTGTAGATTATATTGATATTTATATAGTTAAAAAACTCGAAAAAACGAAATTTTTTGAAGGATTTTTTTTTGTGGGGAAATTCGAAACCAGTGACATAATACAGTTCAATCATGTATACTAAACACTCTGTGAAAGAATTAGCACAATCGTTTGGAATATAGAGATTTTATTAACGTTTATAGCAAAATCGTGTTTTTACCGCAAGAAACAACGATTTTTACAATTTGACCATTTTCACAAACAAACCCATATTCCTCTGCATGCGAACGTGATATTGTTGTTATATATAGGTGACTCCACATGAATTTAACATTTTTTTAAGAAATTAGACAAATCCCCCGGAATTTGTAGATTTTATTGATATTTATATAGTTAAAATCTCGCAAAAACGAAATTTTTTGAAGGATTTTTTTTGTGGGGAAAATCGAAACCAGTGATATAATACAGTTCAATTATGTATACTAAACACTCTGTGAAAGAATTAGCACAATCGGTTGGAATATAGAGATTTTATTAACGTTTATAACAAAATCGTGTTTTTACCGCAAGAAACGACGATTTTTACATTTGGACGATTTACACAAACAAACCCATATTCCTCTGCATGCGAACGTGAAATTGTTGTTATATACAGGTGACTCCACATGAATTTATCATTTTTTTAGGAAATTAGACAAATCCCACGGAATTTGTAGATTTTATTGATATTTATATAGTTAAAATCTCGCAAAAACGAAATTTTTTGAAGGATTTTTTTTTGTGGGGAAAATCGAAACCAGTGATATAATACAGTTCAATTATGTATACTAAACACTCTGTGAAAGAATTAGCACAATCGGTTGGAATATAGAGATTTTATTAACGTTTATAACAAAATCGTGTTTTTACCGCAAGAAACGACGATTTTTACAATTGGACGATTTACACAAACAAACCCATATTCCTCTGCATGCGAACGTGAAATTGTTGTTATATACAGGTGACTCCACATGAATTTAACATTTTTTTAAGAAATTAGACAAATCCCACGGAATTTGTAGATTTTATTGATATTTATATAGTTAAAAAACTCGCAAAACGAAATTTTTTGAAGGATTTTTTTTGTGGGGAAAATCGAAACCAGTGACATAATACAGTTCAATCATGTATACTAAACACTCTGTGAAAGAATTAGCACAATCGGTTGGAATATAGAGATTTTATTAACGTTTATAACAAAATCGTGTTTTTACCGCAAGAAACGACGATTTTTACAATTGGACGATTTACACAAACAAACCCAAATTCCTCTGCATGCGAACGTGAAATTGTTGTTATATACAGGTGACTCCACATGAATTTAACATTTTTTTAAGAAATTAGACAAATCCCACGGAATTTGTATATTTTATAAATATTTATATAGTTAATAATCTCGCAAAAACGAAATTTTTTGAAGGATTTTTTTTTTGTGGGGAAAATCGAAACCAGTGATATAATACAGTTCAATTATGTATACTAAACACTCTGTGAAAGAATTAGCACAATCGGTTGGAATATAGAGATTTTATTAACGTTTATAACAAAATCGTGTTTTTACCGCAAGAAACGACGATTTTTACAATTGGACGATTTACACAAACAAACCCATATTCCTCTGCATGCGAACGTGAAATTGTTGTTATATACAGGTGACTCCACATGAATTTAACATTCTTTTAAGAAATTAGACAAATCCCACGGAATTTGTAGATTTTATTGATATTTATATAGTTAAAATATCGCAAAAACGAAATTTTTTGAAGGATTTTTTTTTGTGGGGAAAATCAAAACCAGTGATATAATACAGTTCAATTATGTATACTAAACACTCTGTGAAAGTATTAGCACAATCGGTTGGAATAGAGAGATTTTATTAACGTTTAAACAAAATCGTGTTTTTACCGCAAGAAACGACGATTTTTACAATTGGACGATTTACACAAACAAACCCATATTCCTCTGCATGCGAACGTGAAATTGTTGTTATATACAGGTGACTCCACATGAATTTAACATTTTTTTAAGAAATTAGACAAATCCCACGGAATTTGTAGATTATATTGATATTTATAAAGTTAAAAAACTCGCAACAACGAAATTTTTTGAAGGATTTTTTTTTTGTGGGGAAAATCGAAACCAGTGACATAATACAGTTCAATCATGTATACTAAACACTCTGTGAAAGAATTAGCACAATCGGTTGGAATATAGAGATTTTATTAGCGTTTATAGCAAAATCGTGTTTTTACCGCAAGAAACGACGATTTTTACAATTTGACGATTTTCACGAACAAACCCATATTCCTCTGCATGCGAACGTGAAATTGTTGTTCTATGTAGGTGACTCCACATGAATTTAACATTTTTTTAAGAAATTAGACAAATCCCCCGGAATTTGTAGATTTTATTGATATTTATATAGTTAAAATCTCGCAAAAACGAAATTTTTTGAAGGATTTTTTTTTGTGGGGAAAATCGAAACCAGTGATATAATACAGTTCAATTATGTATACTAAACACTCTGTGAAAGAATTAGAACAATCGGTTGGAATATAGAGATTTTATTAACGTTTATAACAAAATCGTGTTTTTACCGCAAGAAACGACGATTTTTACAATTGGACGATTTACACAAACAAACCCATATTCCTCTGCATGCGAACGTGAAATTGTTGTTATATACAGGTGACTCCACATGAATTTAACATTTTTTTAAGAAATTAGACAAATCCCACGGAATTTGTAGATTTTATTGATATTTATATAGTTAAAATCTCGCAAAAACGAAATTTTTTGAAGGATTTTTTTTGTGGGGAAAATCGAAACCAGTGATATAATACAGTTCAATTATGTATACTAAACACTCTGTGAAAGAATTAGCACAATCGGTTGGAATATAGAGATTTTATTAACGTTTATAACAAAATCGTGTTTTTACCGCAAGAAACGACGATTTTTACAATTGGACGATTTACACAAACAAACCCATATTCCTCTGCATGCGAACGTGAAATTGTTGTTACATACAGGTGACCTCACATGAATTTAACATTTTTTTAAGAAATTAGACAAATCCCACGGAATTTGTATATTTTATTAATATTGATATAGTTAAAATCTCGCAAAAACGAAATTTTTTGAAGGATTTTTTTTGGTGGGGAAAATCGAAACCAGTGATATAATACAGTTCATTCATGTATACTAAACACTCTGTCAAAGAATTAGCACAATCGGTTGGAATATAGAGATTTTATTAACGTTTATAGCAAAATCGTGTTTTTACCGCAAGAAACGACGATTTTTACAATTGGACGATTTACACAAACAAACCCATATTCCTCTTTATGCGAAAGTGAAATCGTTGTTATATATAGGTGACTCCACATGAATTTAACATTATTTTAAGATATTAGACAAATCCCACTGAATTTGTAGATTTTATTGATATTTATATAGTTAGAAAACTCGCAAAAACGAAATTTTTTGAAGGATTTTTTTTGTGGGGAAAATCGAAACCAGTGACATATTACAGTTCAATTATGTATACTAAACACTCTGTGAAAGAATTAGCACAATCGTTTGGAATATAGAGATTTTATTAACGTTTATAACAAAATCGTGTTTTTACCGCAAGAAACGACGATTTTTACAATTGGACGATTTACACAAACAAACCCATATTCCTCTGCATGCGAACGTGAAATTGTTGTTATATACAGGTGACTCCACATGAATTTAACATTTTTTTAAGAAATTAGACAAATCCCACGGAATTTGTATATTTTATAAATATTTATATAGTTAATAATCTCGCAAAAACGAAATTTTTTGAAGGATTTTTTTTTGTGGGGAAAATCGAAACCAGTGATATAATACAGTTCAATCATGTATACTAAACACTCTGTCAAAGAATTAGCACAATCGGTTGGAATATAGAGATTTTATTAACGTTTATAGCAAAATCGTGTTTTTACCGCAAGAAACGACGATTTTTACAATTGGACGATTTACACAAACAAACCCTTATTCCTCCGCATGCGAACGTGAAATTGTTGTTATATATAGGTGAATCCACATGAATTTAACATTTTTTTAAGAAATTAGACAAATCCCACGGAATTTGTAGATTATATTGATATTTATATAGTTAAAAAACTCGAAAAAACGAAATTTTTTGAAGGATTTTTTTTTGTGGGGAAATTCGAAACCAGTGACATAATACAGTTCAATCATGTATACTAAACACTCTGTGAAAGAATTAGCACAATCGTTTGGAATATAGAGATTTTATTAACGTTTATAGCAAAATCGTGTTTTTACCGCAAGAAACAACGATTTTTACAATTTGACCATTTTCACAAACAAACCCATATTCCTCTGCATGCGAACGTGATATTGTTGTTATATATAGGTGACTCCACATGAATTTAACATTTTTTTAAGAAATTAGACAAATCCCCCGGAATTTGTAGATTTTATTGATATTTATATAGTTAAAATCTCGCAAAAACGAAATTTTTTGAAGGATTTTTTTTGTGGGGAAAATCGAAACCAGTGATATAATACAGTTCAATTATGTATACTAAACACTCTGTGAAAGAATTAGCACAATCGGTTGGAATATAGAGATTTTATTAACGTTTATAACAAAATCGTGTTTTTACCGCAAGAAACGACGATTTTTACATTTGGACGATTTACACAAACAAACCCATATTCCTCTGCATGCGAACGTGAAATTGTTGTTATATACAGGTGACTCCACATGAATTTATCATTTTTTTAGGAAATTAGACAAATCCCACGGAATTTGTAGATTTTATTGATATTTATATAGTTAAAATCTCGCAAAAACGAAATTTTTTGAAGGATTTTTTTTTGTGGGGAAAATCGAAACCAGTGATATAATACAGTTCAATTATGTATACTAAACACTCTGTGAAAGAATTAGCACAATCGGTTGGAATATAGAGATTTTATTAACGTTTATAACAAAATCGTGTTTTTACCGCAAGAAACGACGATTTTTACAATTGGACGATTTACACAAACAAACCCATATTCCTCTGCATGCGAACGTGAAATTGTTGTTATATACAGGTGACTCCACATGAATTTAACATTTTTTTAAGAAATTAGACAAATCCCACGGAATTTGTAGATTTTATTGATATTTATATAGTTAAAAAACTCGCAAAACGAAATTTTTTGAAGGATTTTTTTTGTGGGGAAAATCGAAACCAGTGACATAATACAGTTCAATCATGTATACTAAACACTCTGTGAAAGAATTAGCACAATCGGTTGGAATATAGAGATTTTATTAACGTTTATAACAAAATCGTGTTTTTACCGCAAGAAACGACGATTTTTACAATTGGACGATTTACACAAACAAACCCAAATTCCTCTGCATGCGAACGTGAAATTGTTGTTATATACAGGTGACTCCACATGAATTTAACATTTTTTTAAGAAATTAGACAAATCCCACGGAATTTGTATATTTTATAAATATTTATATAGTTAATAATCTCGCAAAAACGAAATTTTTTGAAGGATTTTTTTTTTGTGGGGAAAATCGAAACCAGTGATATAATACAGTTCAATTATGTATACTAAACACTCTGTGAAAGAATTAGCACAATCGGTTGGAATATAGAGATTTTATTAACGTTTATAACAAAATCGTGTTTTTACCGCAAGAAACGACGATTTTTACAATTGGACGATTTACACAAACAAACCCATATTCCTCTGCATGCGAACGTGAAATTGTTGTTATATACAGGTGACTCCACATGAATTTAACATTCTTTTAAGAAATTAGACAAATCCCACGGAATTTGTAGATTTTATTGATATTTATATAGTTAAAATATCGCAAAAACGAAATTTTTTGAAGGATTTTTTTTTGTGGGGAAAATCAAAACCAGTGATATAATACAGTTCAATTATGTATACTAAACACTCTGTGAAAGTATTAGCACAATCGGTTGGAATAGAGAGATTTTATTAACGTTTAAACAAAATCGTGTTTTTACCGCAAGAAACGACGATTTTTACAATTGGACGATTTACACAAACAAACCCATATTCCTCTGCATGCGAACGTGAAATTGTTGTTATATACAGGTGACTCCACATGAATTTAACATTTTTTTAAGAAATTAGACAAATCCCACGGAATTTGTAGATTATATTGATATTTATAAAGTTAAAAAACTCGCAACAACGAAATTTTTTGAAGGATTTTTTTTTTGTGGGGAAAATCGAAACCAGTGACATAATACAGTTCAATCATGTATACTAAACACTCTGTGAAAGAATTAGCACAATCGGTTGGAATATAGAGATTTTATTAGCGTTTATGGCAAAATCGTGTTTTTACCGCAAGAAACGACGATTTTTACAATTTGACGATTTTCACGAACAAACCCATATTCCTCTGCATGCGAACGTGAAATTGTTGTTCTATGTAGGTGACTCCACATGAATTTAACATTTTTTTAAGAAATTAGACAAATCCCCCGGAATTTGTAGATTTTATTGATATTTATATAGTTAAAATCTCGCAAAAACGAAATTTTTTGAAGGATTTTTTTTTGTGGGGAAAATCGAAACCAGTGATATAATACAGTTCAATTATGTATACTAAACACTCTGTGAAAGAATTAGAACAATCGGTTGGAATATAGAGATTTTATTAACGTTTATAACAAAATCGTGTTTTTACCGCAAGAAACGACGATTTTTACAATTGGACGATTTACACAAACAAACCCATATTCCTCTGCATGCGAACGTGAAATTGTTGTTATATACAGGTGACTCCACATGAATTTAACATTTTTTTAAGAAATTAGACAAATCCCACGGAATTTGTAGATTTTATTGATATTTATATAGTTAAAATCTCGCAAAAACGAAATTTTTTGAAGGATTTTTTTTGTGGGGAAAATCGAAACCAGTGATATAATACAGTTCAATTATGTATACTAAACACTCTGTGAAAGAATTAGCACAATCGGTTGGAATATAGAGATTTTATTAACGTTTATAACAAAATCGTGTTTTTACCGCAAGAAACGACGATTTTTACAATTGGACGATTTACACAAACAAACCCATATTCCTCTGCATGCGAACGTGAAATTGTTGTTACATACAGGTGACCTCACATGAATTTAACATTTTTTTAAGAAATTAGACAAATCCCACGGAATTTGTATATTTTATTAATATTGATATAGTTAAAATCTCGCAAAAACGAAATTTTTTGAAGGATTTTTTTTGGTGGGGAAAATCGAAACCAGTGATATAATACAGTTCATTCATGTATACTAAACACTCTGTCAAAGAATTAGCACAATCGGTTGGAATATAGAGATTTTATTAACGTTTATAGCAAAATCGTGTTTTTACCGCAAGAAACGACGATTTTTACAATTGGACGATTTACACAAACAAACCCATATTCCTCTTTATGCGAAAGTGAAATCGTTGTTATATATAGGTGACTCCACATGAATTTAACATTATTTTAAGAAATTAGACAAATCCCACTGAATTTGTAGATTTTATTGATATTTATATAGTTAGAAAACTCGCAAAAACGAAATTTTTTGAAGGATTTTTTTTGTGGGGAAAATCGAAACCAGTGACATATTACAGTTCAATCATGTATACTAAACACTCTGTGAAAGAATTAGCACAATCGTTTGGAATATAGAGATTTTATTAACGTTTATAACAAAATCGTGTTTTTACCGCAAGAAACGACGATTTTTACAATTGGACGATTTACACAAACAAACCCATATTCCTCTGCATGCGAACGTGAAATTGTTGTTATATACAGGTGACTCCACATGAATTTAACATTTTTTTAAGAAATTAGACAAATCCCACGGAATTTGTATATTTTATAAATATTTATATAGTTAATAATCTCGCAAAAACGAAATTTTTTGAAGGATTTTTTTTTGTGGGGAAAATCGAAACCAGTGATATAATACAGTTCAATCATGTATACTAAACACTCTGTCAAAGAATTAGCACAATCGGTTGGAATATAGAGATTTTATTAACGTTTATAGCAAAATCGTGTTTTTACCGCAAGAAACGACGATTTTTACAATTGGACGATTTACACAAACAAACCCTTATTCCTCCGCATGCGAACGTGAAATTGTTGTTATATATAGGTGAATCCACATGAATTTAACATTTTTTTAAGAAATTAGACAAATCCCACGGAATTTGTAGATTATATTGATATTTATATAGTTAAAAAACTCCAAAAAACGAAATTTTTTGAAGGATTTTTTTTTGTGGGGAAATTCGAAACCAGTGACATAATACAGTTCAATCATGTATACTAAACACTCTGTGAAAGAATTAGCACAATCGTTTGGAATATAGAGATTTTATTAACGTTTATAGCAAAATCGTGTTTTTACCGCAAGAAACAACGATTTTTACAATTTGACCATTTTCACAAACAAACCCATATTCCTCTGCATGCGAACGTGATATTGTTGTTATATATAGGTGACTCCACATGAATTTAACATTTTTTTAAGAAATTAGACAAATCCCCCGGAATTTGTAGATTTTATTGATATTTATATAGTTAAAATCTCGCAAAAACGAAATTTTTTGAAGGATTTTTTTTTGTGGGGAAAATCGAAACCAGTGATATAATACAGTTCAATTATGTATACTAAACACTCTGTGAAAGAATTAGCACAATCGGTTGGAATATAGAGATTTTATTAACGTTTATAACAAAATCGTGTTTTTACCGCAAGAAACGACGATTTTTACAATTGGACGATTTACACAAACAAACCCATATTCCTCTGCATGCGAACGTGAAATTGTTGTTATATACAGGTGACTCCACATGAATTTATCATTTTTTTAAGAAATTAGACAAATCCCACGGAATTTGTAGATTTTATTGATATTTATATAGTTAAAATCTCGCAAAAACGAAATTTTTTGAAGGATTTTTTTTTGTGGGGAAAATCGAAACCAGTGATATAATACAGTTCAATTATGTATACTAAACACTCTGTGAAAGAATTAGCACAATCGGTTGGAATATAGAGATTTTATTAACGTTTATAACAAAATCGTGTTTTTACCGCAAGAAACGACGATTTTTACAATTGGACGATTTACACAAACAAACCCATATTCCTCTGCATGCGAACGTGAAATTGTTGTTATATACAGGTGACTCCACATGAATTTAACATTTTTTTAAGAAATTAGAAAAATCCCACGGAATTTGTAGATTTTATTGATATTTATATAGTTAAAAAACTCGCAAAACGAAATTTTTTGAAGGATTTTTTTTGTGGGGAAAATCGAAACCAGTGACATAATACAGTTCAATCATGTATACTAAACACTCTGTCAAAGAATTAGCACAATCGGTTGGAATATAGAGATTTTATTAACGTTTATAACAAAATCGTGTTTTTACCGCAAGAAACGACGATTTTTACAATTGGACGATTTACACAAACAAACCCATATTCCTCTGCATGCGAACGTGAAATTGTTGTTATATACAGGTGACTCCACATGAATTTAACATTTTTTTAAGAAATTAGACAAATCCCACGGAATTTGTATATTTTATAAATATTTATATAGTTAATAATCTCGCAAAAACGAAATTTTTTGAAGGATTTTTTTTTGTGGGGAAAATCGAAACCAGTGATATAATACAGTTCAATTATGTATACTAAACACTCTGTGAAAGAATTAGCACAATCGGTTGGAATATAGAGATTTTATTAACGTTTATAACAAAATCGTGTTTTTACCGCAAGAAACGACGATTTTTACAATTGGACGATTTACACAAACAAACCCATATTCCTCTGCATGCGAACGTGAAATTGTTGTTATATACAGGTGACTCCACATGAATTTAACATTCTTTTAAGAAATTAGACAAATCCCACGGAATTTGTAGATTTTATTGATATTTATATAGTTAAAATATCGCAAAAACGAAATTTTTTGAAGGATTTTTTTTTGTGGGGAAAATCAAAACCAGTGATATCATACAGTTCAATTATGTATACTAAACACTCTGTGAAAGTATTAGCACAATCGGTTGGAATAGAGAGATTTTATTAACGTTTAAACAAAATCGTGTTTTTACCGCAAGAAACGACGATTTTTACAATTGGACGATTTACACAAACAAACCCATATTCCTCTGCATGCGAACGTGAAATTGTTGTTATATACAGGTGACTCCACATGAATTTAACATTTTTTTAAGAAATTAGACAAATCCCACGGAATTTGTAGATTATATTGATATTTATAAAGTTAAAAAACTCGCAACAACGAAATTTTTTGAAGGATTTTTTTTTTGTGGGGAAAATCGAAACCAGTGACATAATACAGTTCAATCATGTATACTAAACACTCTGTGAAAGAATTAGCACAATCGGTTGGAATATAGAGATTTTATTAGCGTTTATAGCAAAATCGTGTTTTTACCGCAAGAAACGACGATTTTTACAATTTGACGATTTTCACGAACAAACCCATATTCCTCTGCATGCGAACGTGAAATTGTTGTTCTATGTAGGTGACTCCACATGAATTTAACATTTTTTTAAGAAATTAGACAAATCCCCCGGAATTTGTAGATTTTATTGATATTTATATAGTTAAAATCTCGCAAAAACGAAATTTTTTGAAGGATTTTTTTTTGTGGGGAAAATCGAAACCAGTGATATAATACAGTTCAATCATGTATACTAAACACTCTGTCCAAGAATTAGCACAATCGGTTGGAATATAGAGATTTTATTAATGTTTATAGCAAAATCGTGTTTTTACCGCAAGAAACGACGATTTTTACAATTGGACGATTTACACAAACAAACCCATATTCCTCTGCATGCGAACGTGAAATTGTTGTTATATATAGGTGAGTCCACATGAATTTAACATTTTTTTAAGAAATTAGACAAATCCCACGGAATTTGTAGATTTTAATAATATTTATATAGTTAAAATCTCGCAAAAACGAAATTTTTTGAAGGATTTCTTTTGTGGGGAAAATCGAAACCAGTGATATAATACAGTTCAATTATGTATACTAAACACTCTGTGAAAGAATTAGCACAATCGGTTGGAATATAGAGATTTTATTAACGTTTATAACAAAATCGTGTTTTTACCGCAAGAAACGACGATTTTTACAATTGGACGATTTACACAAACAAACCCATATTCCTCTGCATGCGAACGTGAAATTGTTGTTACATACAGGTGACTCCACATGAATTTAACATTTTTTTAAGAAATTAGACAAATCCCACGGAATTTGTATATTTTATTGATATTGATATAGTTAAAATCTCGCAAAAACGAAATTTTTTGAAGGAATTTTTTTTTTTTGTGGGGAAAATCGAAACCAGTGATATAATACAGTTCAATCATGTATACTAAATACTCTGTCAAAGAATTAGCACAATCGGTTGGAATATAGAGATTTTATTAACGTTTATAGCAAAATCGTGTTTTTACCGCAAGAAACGACGATTTTTACAATTGGACGATTTACACAAACAAACCCATATTCCTCTTTATGCGAAAGTGAAATCGTTGTTATATATAGGTGACTCCACATGAATTTAACATTATTTTAAGAAATTAGACAAATCCCACTGAATTT